>NC_088878.1:11988161-12152856 GCF_032884065.1 Artemia franciscana | reverse complement strand
ATATGTAAGCTAGTTAAAGCAGCCCATTCCATCAAAAAATTTCTTTTTAAGCAGTGACTAAAACAAGTTATTTTTCAAATGAAAATAAAGCGACGTTGAAACTATATCGAATACAAGTTATCCTATACATGATGGGGGTTGTCGCTCCCCTAAAACCCCAACTATTTGCGCTTTGACTAGCATGTTCCTGACAACACTATAGAATACAACAAATACAGCCAATTACTAATTAAAATTGTCATTTTTGCCGATCTCTTAAATATACAGAAGGCTGCTAACCAGTGTTTCCACTTTTTCATTTTTTAAATCCCTAATAAAGAGCTGAAAAATCCCTAGAAATCCCCATCTTCAGTTCCAAAATCCCTAAAAATCTCCTATTTTCTAATTACTCCCTGAACCGCTTCTCCCTATCTCATTTTAACCGTACTATTAAAAGGTAACATATTTCTTAGCTAACAATACCATAATAGAATGTCTTGTCATGCCGTTTAAAGTGCTTTTTAATCATCAGCTAAATACAAATAGCTTCAAATATACTTCAAATAATATTAAGTAAATAGAAAAGAAAATGTAATACTGTAATGTAGATTACAGTACAAGATGTTTAATACTGTTCAATCGCAACTTGTAAAACGTAATCAGACCTTATCTTCCCCTGATGTTTCTTCAACATTTTTTTGTATGGTGGCTGAAGCTTTCACCGTTCTCATGTGGTAAAGTAACTGATCATCTTCACATTTCACACTTTCTTCAGCCCTTTTCATTCCATATTTTGTTTTTAGAATTCCCCGCAAAGTTTATGTTTTCAATTTATTCTGACGGTCAGATTTTACTACTTTTACAGCACTGAAAAACCTCTCGACATTGACATTTGAAAATGGAACAGTAGAAATAAATAATACTGCCGGTCTCAGGTTAGGATACAAATTCTGTTCCGGCAGTATTTTTTTTTTTTTCACCAATACCAAACACCAGCAGGTCACGGCATCCATTGTTTTGATGTTTTCAATATCGATGAGGCTCTGCCCCCTCCACTCCTGCTCGCTTTTAATTCCGTCCCATGGGATCTGTCCATACTTCCTAACGAAAAGTAACAGAGAGGCAGGCTGAAGTGATTGGGCTGACACTGGGTCAACCATTTCAGCATATTTGTAAATGTCATCTTCGAAATTGAACATTTTCTGTATCTGGCCTACTACTTCGATATGGAACGCCTGTGCAGCTTTGATAATTACTTCGATTGAATCAGGGGGGACGGCGGTATCTGACCTTGACGTACAAAGGCAATCTTGTCCGTTCGGACCCAAGTAAAGGCTTTCAAGGGGAAGTTAAAACTTCCGATTGTTCACATCGATTTCTAAAGCACTACTTGATTCCACATAGTCCTTCTGTAGGAAGTTCAATGCTGAGACCAATGTTTTAAGCTTTGTTTATACCCCAAAACTAGAAATATATTGGTTTCAAGAGCTCAAATTGTGCTTAAATTTGAATTTGCGACAGAAGTGATTGTCATATTTGTAAATAACATAAAAAAAGACATCGAGTGGTATGTTCACTTTATTTGTAAGTAAAAAAAAAAGAACAACAAAAAATTTACCAATTATAGTATGAAGGTTCATGATTTTCCCATGAGTACGTAGGCTTACCAAAAACACACAATCCATTTATTCCTACAAGTGCCATTGTTTTTAAAAAATGGCTGTCAGTGTGTTTGTCTGTTAAAAACTAGGGTAATGAAACGGTAAGAGAAGTGTTCGAATAGTTATAGCCTACCTCTATTATTCAAGTTATTACTTATAAAGCTGGCTACAAGTTCGAGTTCAAGTTTTTTTTTATTTTACACAAAAATCGTAAACATCATACAAGTACTGTGGAGAAAAAGAATCGTACATGTAATGCTTGTCAAAATAATTTAATACAGTAAGAACAACTACGTACCCTATAAAACTATCAAAATATATTATAACTTTATTTATCTGAACTGAAAAAAATGACATGCTATCTACCAAATAATCTTATGAAAAAAAGAAACCCAAAAATGACAAACCATATGACTTCATTAATCGAGAACTGTCCAAGCTGAGATTATTGTTGAAGCCCACATCAGCATGGAACCGTTTCAAACAGTTCTTCGTTTCTAGTTTGTTACTTAGGACTCCTGTACATCTCAAAATCTACGTGGTGTTAAAATTTCTTAAGCAACTGAAGAAGTTCTTCTCTGTGATTCCAAGTTCAATTCGCAAAGAAACAGATCCTAAATTGAATTATCCTGCTTCACTGATCAAGAAGATGATGATGATGAATAAATTAAAGGAAAACCCCAAAAATTTCCCTAAAAGTCCATGGGAGAGAAAAAATCCTCAAATCCCTAAAAAAAACTCTCGCCCCTAAAAGACTTTAAAAATCCCCATTTTGGGGGGAAATCCCCGTAGTGGAAACACTGCTGCTAACCCCCCTCAAATCCCTACTTGTTATGAGTCAAGTTCAAACGTTTATCAGCTTTCATTGAAAAACTAGTTTTGCGTTCAAAACACCCTTATCTGCAACATTAGGAGAACTATCACCCTCTTTACATCCATATAGAACGCTTGGTTCAGATATGTTTCTCCAAACAAAGAGGAATCTGTGGAGGGGGGGAAGGCCCCATCACTGACATTGATATGAAACGATGTTTAGCGCAAATTTTCGTATTTTGGCTTAGGAAATGTACTTTGAGGAGTTCCCAGTGGAAGTTCTAGTGAGGGACAGAGGAGGCACTTGCCCCAGGTGTAAAAATTTTAGGAGGATAAAATTCCAAATAAATGATTTAGCAGTTACAATCATTTTGCAATTTCTGTTATTTCTACTAAAAATAAAGTAGATGGCGTAGTAGACAATAAGTATAAGCAAACTGAATCCGACATTTTCCTTCATCACAATTTTTGAAAAATAAATAACTATACCAAGTTTTGTTAATTTTTATGTTTTTGTAACATTTTGTTAGCAAATGACATTTTGGCTAAAACTTGCCCTGCAAATTTTTGTGAGACAAAAGAGGAGGTACTAACCAAGATCTTCCACTGGGCGCAAGAAGCCAGAACCGCAACTGGATGACCCCCCCCACACACACATGCACACACGCAAGAATTCGCAGGACTTCCTTTTAATAGCTGATGCGGAACTACGGGACATTGATAAGCCGTTGGTGTTACCCTATACACGGCCTGTAATAGCGGTTCATCTGAAGGGCCGTTCAGGCTTAGATATAAAACAAAATTTCAACTGTACAAGTATAATCCTTATTCTTCGCATTGACGTTTTTCTTTTCGTTCTTAAATGCAACACTTTAGGCGAAAGTTAGCTGCCTTTTGGCGCATGATAGTCCACGCAAAATTACTAATTCTACTAATTTCTACTAGTTTTTATCACACGAGGAAGACCATGTACATACTTTATCATAGATTTTCGTGTAGAGGGCTCATAATTTCATAAATTATACGTTTTATTCACTGGCATGAATGGTCCTTTAGATGGACTGCTTAAATGTTTAGGTCGAATTGCGTCACCACACGGCAGTAAGTCCTGAAACTAGGAGACTACAAGCTTTTCGAGAAAGTCCAAGATTTATTTTCGATAGTATTTTCTCTTGTAAATTTTCGCCCATATGAGCCCACTTCTGATGTTCTAATATCACTGGTTCAACACAAACAAAGACGTTCGACGACCTTCTTTTGAGAAATACGAAATCTTGAACTTTTGTAGGTAGAAGATACACAAGGCTCTCAAAAATATCGAATTTCGTTATGTAATTTTCCCCAAGAGAAAGGTCCTTTTGACGCTGCTTTCTTCAACTACCAATGTCAATTTTCTTATGCATTCCCTTTTGAAGGCAAAAATTAAAACAAAGTGAATACGTTTAACTTCGAAAAGCTGATCCTTTTTATGTATAAGTTTTTAGAATTTTTATTTCTGAGAATAATCCGTTTTTAGCTAGGCAACAATTTAGCCTATAATCCAAATATATTGATACAGTGAAACAAGCGGACGATTACGAAATTGAATCTGAAGAATGAAAATATGTTGGAGACATTATTCTGAAGTCAGTTCTTTTACGATGAAATAGTTTTATGCTGTAATACTTAACTTCTTTCACCAATCCCTTCCCCTATTAATTTACAAACACATACCTGAAAGGGAGATACCCTTTCATATAGTATACTATTGAATCGACTAGGAAATTTTCTTTAGTAACGGCGTAAAAAAGTGGAAATAAATATACTGACTGCTTGATGACTTTTTTCTGCCATAGAAAGGGGCACATGATTGCCCAAAAATTTCAAGCTGTCTGACAGAAACTGTTCTATTTAATCCAAAGCCTCCAGCCATCAAGCGAGTTCTTATTATTTGAGGCATTGATTATTTGATAAATACTTACATTTGTTTGTATTGATACTTGTGTCAATTTTTGCATTACTACCTTCTACTATGATTTTTAAACTTTCATTTCAACGATACGTTTTATTATTCGACATAAAACACTTTTAGTCTGTAAAAGAAATCGTTTGAAAACCATTATTTTCTTGAAAATCTAAAATTAAAGCTTTTCCAGCAACGGCTTCCGAAAATTATCTGTTATAGCACCTATGTATATAGAAGCTATGTAGAACCTGTTTCTCTGACGCTCATTCCTAATGAAATATCTCAAAATATGATGAAGATATAATACTTCATTAACAAAACAATGGAAACTACAGAAAAGCTATGGAATCCAGGCCGCATAGGACGTATTGATGTCATTAAGAATTGCGCTTAAAGGATCTTTACCTCCTCACCTCACTACCGCAAGGCCAAATGTATTTCACTAGATATGATTTCAGATGGTGGTGGGCAGTACCCCAGTGCAAACTTATATACTGTGAGCACACCACGTGTTTACACGTAAACCGGCTTGTTTCTATCATGACCGACTTGTATTCCTCCAACGGTGCTTTTTATCGAAAGAGTATAAACTCATATTGTGTCCATTGACGTAGTGTTTACTTTTGGGCAACAGTCCTTTACCCTGGAAAAATCTAATTGCCTCTTCTTCAGTCTTTGGCGTATCCCAAATTTTTATTTAAAAATCCATGGTCAGACACTTTGTTCTTTCAATACAGATTGCATTACAAACCATAAGAATTTTCATCAGTATAGATCACAAGCCTCTCTTTTATTTGTCATCCCTACTGGTCACCTCAACCATAACCCAAGTGTGTATTCCCTAGACATTCCCTAGATAATATTCGGCCAGCATGTAAACTGTAAGACCCTTTTGTTTATCGAAAATATGGACTACTATCATGACTCAATTTGTCATCGTGCCTTTCTTTTTACCGCTCGAGTTGCATTGGACCGCTTTAATTGTTCAAGAACTAACACCTGCTGTTCCGCAAGTTATACTTATTTTAAATGTCATCGGATTTAATGGAATTTATCGAGGAAAATAATTTTCCATGGGGGGGGGGATGAACTGGATTTCCCGGCATTATTCAAAAACGATCAGAAATTACGCGTTTTTATAGTTGAAAATAAGGAGAAACATTAAAACTTAGAACAAGCAGAAAAGATTACGTATGAGGGGTGTTACCCCCTTCTTGACGACTCACTCTTTATGTTTTAAGTTTGTCTTATAACTTTTAAAAAAGCTTATTATTCTGATCAAACGATCTTGTGTTTCAGGGGTCGTTTTTACATAATTTGAACATAAAGTCATACTTTAGTGGAAACAGCAGGGTGCTGAGTACGGAGCAACCCCTCCCCCTCATATACGTAATAATTTCTGGTCTTTTAAGTCTGGATGTTGCTCCTTTCTTTCAGTTAAAAAACTTTTTTTGAATTTAAAATTTTGGAGGGGAGTCAACTCACGAAAATGCAAAGGGTAAGGATTCTTTTTTCTTTCAATGTAGCCGGCCTCCGTGAAGTCTACCCCCCGTCAAATTCCCTTCAGACAGTTCCATCTTCACTGAAAATCCCCCTCCCTGTAAAATTGATTGTGGACAGTTCACCCTGAAAAATTCTCCTTAGCATTCTGTCTTTTGAAAAAGACTTTATTCCCTAATCGGTTTCTCATTCACTCCAGAAATGCCTCCTTCCGTAAAAATTATTTCCTGGAAAATAAAACACGCGGGAAAAAGCCTACATCTAGCTAGCTTACATAAAGATTTGGCACAGAGAATTGAAGACAATTAAAAGAACTTCGTACACTATTTCTGTCAAAAACCTGTCAAAAAAGATTCTGACTTTTAAGGGCTTTTTTTTCGAAAATAAGGCAAATTTTCCCAGGCTCGTAACCTTTGATGGGTAAGAATAGACTTAGTGAAACTTATATATTTGAAATCAGCATAAAAATCCGATTCTGTTGATATATCTGTTGGTATCAAATTCTGTTTTTTTAAGTTTCGGCTACTTTTGAGCCGGGTCGCTCCGTACTTACAGTTCGTTACCACGAACTGCTTTAAAATATGCTAAAGAAGCAAAACCAGTGCCATTAGATTCCTTTTTAATGCTCTTTCGATAAATCATGGTCGTTTTTCTGATAAATAACCCCTCCCCCCACTGATGGTACCATATATAGTCAAAATAATAATTTCCCCATTAATTTAATTTTCATCATACGTGATCTGTTCTTTGTTAAACCGGATTTGTTTGCGGTAATTTATGTTCGTTTTAAGCTCGATTTACATATTATAATTAAGTTTTACTCGTTTTAAGATTTCCTTATTAATTTATATTTTTACCTATTGTATGTTTGTTTGCAATGATTGTTTATATAATTTCAGTTCATTTCGGTTATTATTTATTTGCAAGATCTATTTTGCAAGGTTTCACTTTTATAACACACATATTTTTAAAGGTCATCAAAGGTCAGGACCCTGTAGAGGTAGAAGGAGTGGGGGTAGTTGCTTCAAAATACCTTCCTGGGACATATTTTGGTCTGTAGATTCATCCCTGAAAGTTTCATTTTCTTAACCTAAACCCTTTCTGAGATAGCAAGAAGTCAATTAACTAGAATTTTATCTTATTCTTAAATAGTAAAAGTTTTTTTGCTGGTTTTACACCTTCTTGAGCTATTTGGTGCCTTATGTTTTTTTGTTAATTTTTTGCTCACTTTTCACGCATGTTATTTTTTAACTTGGCATCTACCGCTACCAATAACTGCATGTGTGATTAGGTCTATAACGAAAATTAAACTTACATTTTCATGATTTCTTCACTGACCATGGGCTAAGGCCCAGCCCAATCGACTGCTACTCTCTGCTCAAACAAAAGAATTCCCTGGCTGCCTCCTCCGGGGTTGAATAAGTTAGAAAACAAAAGCCACGATTTGTTCCAGAAAAATTCATCATTAGCGTCATTTCATAAATAAATCCCACTCTTTCAAAAATTGGAACTAGTGTATCTTCGAAAATATCTCCCGGAAGCTTGCCAATAAAAACTTCACTCCCTTTTGGAGGAGAGGGCCCCATCCAAATGGGTGGCGGGCCACCACATATGCGCTAACCGTTTTCTTGAACCAGCTTATACCCCGTTCGACTAATTAACTGCAATATACCAGGGGTCTGATATTCGAAAATTATCATTCATAGTTTCAACTACCCTTCCTACCTGAGAGCATTCCCACACTGATATTAAGCATTTACTCGATTCATGGGAAATGCAACCTTGAACTAAATGTTTCACTTCTAAATGCCAAATACAAAATTTGACCGTTATGATACGGAGACACATCCGGAATAGTCAAATCTTTTTCAATGAACTTGAAGTTCCAAATTTTATATGAGAACAGAAATAGACTGAGTTTGGTGCAGTGGATTTTGAAATGCCAAATAAAAAAATGTATTCTAGTCTATTTAATAGGGTTGAAATTTGATTAAGTCAAAGTTTGATGGGAGTAACTATGAGCAGATATATTAATTTAGCAAAGTTTTTATGTGTATGTTTTACTGTTAATTCAAAGGGTGCCTGGGGTAGAGAGGATGGAGGGGGGGGGTCTGCGTTAATCCCTAACCAAGAAGTCAATAAGAATAGCGAAAGTTTATAATATGAGATTCTAAGAAAAAGACATTTTGCTTGTATTATCAATTTATTTTTAACCTTCCCCTCACCAGAGGTAGTTTTAAGGGGGACAGACTGGGCACTTGACCCGGGTGAAGAAATCTTAGGGGGCGCAAACTTTCAAATAAAGTAACAGTTATATTAATTTTGTAATTTTATTTTTATTAAAATAAAGTAGAGGCAACACTTAAAAAATGAAAATAGTTAATAAATTAATAAGACAAATTATAAAATAGAAAGTAATTAAACAATATGAATTGAAAAATTTAAATAGTAGATTGAAAATAAATTATTTATTAATTAATATTAAATTTTGGCCCGAAAATTTTTGGGGAGGCATATTGGAGGGCGCTAATATAGATTTTGACCTGGGCACAAGAGAGGCCAGCACCAGTACTAACCCTTACTCTCCCATACTATTTATTCTGGGGGAGTACCCCTTTGCAGAATTAAATTAAAAAAAACAAGTTTTTTAACTACAAGTAATGAGCGACATTAAAGCTTAAAACGAAAAGAAATTATTCCATATATGAAAGGGGTTGTCCCCTCCTCAACGCCTCACTCTTTACGCTAAATTTTTACTCTTTCTCACGAATCTAATTTTTTAAACAATAAAAAACTATAGTCTAAAGAGCCAGGCGCTGAGGAGGGGACAACCCCTTTCATATACGGACTAATTTCTGTTCGTTTTAAGTTTTAATGTCGCTCCTTACTTGTTGTTAAGAAAAACTTTTTTTTTAATTTAATTTCTGAACGTTTTTGAATTAATGCATGTTTTGATTTTGGCTCACCGTTCATGAATAATTAAAATGTAATATGCATATTAGTTTTTTTTACTAAATGGCTTTCTCATGGTTTTGATTGGACGATTTTAATAAAACAGGGGTGGGGAAGGAGGCCTAGTTGGACTACTATTTTTGGTTAATTAAAAAGACAACTAGAACCTCTTTTTACGAGCGTTTTTATTAGTAATAATAACTTAATAATAGTAATAATCATTTACTTTCATTTAAAAAACTTGTTTTTTTTTTATTTAATTTCTGAACGTTTTTGAATCACTGCATGTTTTGATTTTGGCTCTCCGCAGAGGAATAATTAAAACGAAAGTTGTATTTTTTTTTTGTTGTTGGCTAAATGGCTGTCTCATAATTTTGAGAAACAAAGAGCGGGGGAGGAAGCCTAGTTGCCCTCCAATTTTTGGGTTAATTAAAAGTGCAACTAGAACTTTTAATTTTTTACGAATCTTTTTATTAGTAAAAGATTTACGTAACTTATAAATACGTAACTTATGAATTAGCTTACGTAAAGAAGTTTTGTATTCTCATGTTTTTATTACATATATGAGGGGGTTGTCCCCCTCGTCAATACCTTGCTCTTTATACTAAAGCTTCAAATTGGTCCCAATTCTTTAGGAATGACCCCTGAATCACAAAGGCCGTAGAATAAATAGTTGAAATTACTAAAAAATACTTTAGCATAGAGAATGAGGTATTTTAGAGGAAACGAGCCCCCTCATATGCGTAATAATTTCTTTCCGTTGTATGTTCTAATGCTGCTCCGTACTTCCACCTGAAAAAGCTTTTTTTATTTATTTTCTCATTGTTTTTTTTTAATAATACTAGAAAATCCAGCGGCCCCTCCCCTGGAGACTCTGGGGGTTTAATTCGTCCCAAAAGACAAACTATTAGGTTTTACGACCATGGTGAACAAAATGGCTATCTCAAAATTTTGGTCTAGTGACTTTGGGAAAAAATTAGCGTGGGAGGAGGCCTAGTTGCACTCCAATTTTTTGTCATTTAAAAAGGGCACTATAAACGAGCCATCTTGCGAACTTCTAGGCCCACTGGGTCGATACGATCACCTTTTGAAAAAAAAAATAACAAATATGAATACAAAAATAAAAAATATCAGTCTTCTGGGAAACAAAACACAAAATTCCATATTTATGTAGATAGGAGCTTGAAACTTCTACAGTAGGGTTCTCTAATACACTAAATGTTAAGATACTTTACCTTTTAGGGGGTGTTTCCCTACATTTTCTGAAATAAGGCGAATTTTGTCAGGCTAGTAACCTCAGATAGAAAAAAACTAAACTTGATGAAACTTCTATATTTAGAATCAGCGTAAAAATGCAATTATTTTGATGTAACTATTGGTATCAAAATTCCATCTGTTAAAGTTTCGGTTAATATTAAGCCTGGTCGCTCCATACTACTGTTTGATATAGAATAAAGATTCTTCTTCTGGGTTGAAGGTTATTTTCGGCATTTTCACAAGATTTTAAGCGATTTTGAGGCTAAAAAACCATTTGATCGCTAAAAGTTTAGTTTTACCCTTACCCTCTACCAACCAACGAACCTGCGCTTTTTGTTTGTAAACAGTTCGTGGTAACGAACTGTAGTAAGGAGCGATCCGGCTCAATAGTAAACGAAACTCTAAAAAACGGAATTTTTATGCTGAAATATACATCAAAAGAATCGGAATTTCATACTGTTTTAAATATGTCAGTTTCATCAAACTTAGTCTTTGTCATCAAAAGCTACGAGCCTGAGAAAATTTACCTTATTTTGGAAACTAAGGGGGAAACACCCTCTAAAAGTCCAAGAATCTTAAAAAAAAATCACACCATCGTATTCGGCATATCAGAGAACCTTATAGCAAAAATTTCCAGCTCCAATATAAAAAAATGTGGAATTCGGTGTTTTTTGCCAGAAGAGAAATCACGAGTATGTGTTTATTTGTTTGTTTTTGTTTTTTTCCCAGGAGTCATCGTATCGACCAAGTGTTCCTAGAATGTTGTAAGAGGGCTTATTCTAACGGAAATGAAAATTTCTACTGCCCTTTTTAAATGACAAAAAAAATTGGAGGGCACCTAGGCCTCCTCCCACGCTCATTTTTTCCCAAAGTCGACGGATCAAAATTTTAAGATAGCCATTTTGTTCCAAATAGTCAAAAACCAAAATAACTATGTCTTTGTGAATGACTTACTCCCCCACAGTCCCTGGGGAACGGGCTGCAAGTTACAAACTTTGGCCAGTGTTTGCACACGGTAATGGTTATTGGGAAGTGTACAGACGTTTTCAGGGGGCTTTTTCTGGTTTTTGGGGTAGGACTTAGGGGAGGGGGCTATGTTGGGAAGATCTTTCCTTGGAGGAATATGTCATGGGGGAAAAAAATTCAATGAAAAGAGCGCAGGATTTTCTAGTATTACTACAAAAAAGGCAATGAAAAAATAAACATGAAAACGTTTTTTCAACTGAAAATAAAGAGTAGCATTGAAACTTAAAACGAACAGAGATTTACGCATATGAGGGGTTCTAAAAATACTTTAGCATAAATAGCAAGGTATTTAGGAGGAGATAAATACCTCACTCTTTATGCTAAGGTATTTTTAGTAATTTCAACTATTTGTTCTACGGCCTTTCTGATTCAGAGGTCATTCTTAAAGAATAGGGACAAAACTTACGATTTAGTGTAAAGAGCGAGGTATTACCGAGGGTACAAACTCCCTCATACACATAACAAAATATAAAGCTATAAAAGTTTGTTACATAAGTTAATTCTTAAGTTACGTATATTTTTTACTAATAAAAACGTTCGTTAAAAATTAAAAGTTCTAGTTGCCTTTTTAAGTAACCGAAAAACTGGAGGGCAACTAGGCCTCCTTCCCCACCCCTTATTTCTTAAAATCGTCTGATCAAAACTAAGAGAAAGCCATTAAGCCTAAAAAAAAAGAATGAATATGCAAATTTCACTTTAATAATTTATGTGGGAGAGCCAGAATCAAATATGCATTAATTCAAAAACGTTCAGAAATCAAATAAAAAAAAACTAATTTTTGTAACTGAAAGTAAGGAGCCACATTGAAACTTGAAAAAATAGAAATTATTCCGTATATGAAATGGGTTGTCCCCTCCGCAATCCCTCGCTCTTTACGCTAAGGTATGACTCTTTGCCACAATTCTACTTCTTAAAACAATTAAAAACCTTAGCGTAAAGAGCGAAGGATTGCGGAGGGGACAACCCATTTCATATACGGAGTAATTTCTGTTCGTTTTAAGTTTTAGTGTCGCTTCTTACTTTCAGTTAAAAATACTATTTTTTTTTATTTAATTTCCTTAAGGGGTGATTATGTCGGAATAGTCCTCTTAAATTATTGGGAGAAGCCATTCGAACAAAAATTGCTTGTTGTAGTGTCCTTCTTAAGTAAAAAACAATGCCAATATCCACTGTTCTGTGTCGCGGAACTAAATTTTGACCTAAACAGGGCCAAAATGCTACTAGCTAAAATCCATCAGTTAAATTTGAATTAGACAAGGGCAAAGGAAAATACTAATGGTAAATAAATAACAGGGTAAATATTTAGCGCTTCCAAAATTTTGAAAACTACTTTAAAACATTCTAAAATACTTACTTATCAAACAGTTCGTGGTAACTGTAAGAAATGAGCGAACCGGCTCAATCGTAATCGACACTCTACAAAATCGAACTTCGGTACCAGTAGATATATCAAAAGAATTGGATTTTTGTAATGATTTCAAATATATAAGTTTCATTCAGTTTAGTCTTACCCATCAAAGGTTACAAACCTGATAAAATTTGTATTATTTTCAAAAAAAGGGGGAAACACCCCTAAAAGCTACAGAATCTTAGCAAACCTCACCACCAGAATCAGAATCTCACCACAAGATCCAGCGTATCAGAGAACTCTACTGAAGAGGCTTGGAGCTCCTATCTACAAAAAAACCGAATTTTGAATTTTTTCCAGAAGAAAGATCACCGATGAGTGTTGATTGGTTTTTTCCTAGGGGTGATCATATCAACCAAATGGTCCTAGAATGTCAAGAAAAGGTTCATTTGAACGAAAATTTAAAGTTCTAGTGCCCTATTTAAACGGTAAAAAAAATCAGAGGGAATCTAGGCCCCGTCCCATGCCCCTATATCTCAAAATCGTCCAATCAAAATTTTGTGAAAGCCATTTTATCCAACAGAGTTGAAAGGCCGAATAGCTATGCCTTAAGAGATATTGCTATCGGAATAAGTAAGGCATGTTTTACTCTTGGTATCTAAAGAGGCTAGGGGTACTAAAGTTAAGCTAGTAGTGTAGGCCAAATTTATTCTATGACGACCATAGGAGGTATACCTGAAGCAACTAATCCCTCTTGACTCTTGTATTATTGATTATGTACACTTGGGTGTTGGGGATGCTTTTTCTTCAAGAATTCTTTGGTTGTTACGTAAAAGTTAATTGTTTAACTATGGAAATTTATTGAGGATGACGTGATTTCCCGTGTCAAGACGCTCCTTAGGTGAGGAACTCCTGGAAGTACCTGATGACGAAGTAACTTCGCATATTAACGAGAATTAAATTTTCGGAGTCCGCAAATCGAGTGGAGAACCCTTGGATGTAACTGAGGATGACGTATTGCCTGAACACGGGTACAGATTGAACTCTTTAGGAGATGCGTTTTTTCTTTTGATATTTTTTTCCTCAAGGCAGTTTTTCGTCTTTTTTTCTTCGAGAAGTTTACTTCTTCGAGATTTTTTTTATTCAAGGCGTTTCCCTTCAAGATGTTTCATCCAGGCATTCCCCAAGCTGCTTCAGCAAGGTGTGTTTGATTCAGGAAACCTTTATAATTGTCATCAAAGGCTTTTGTCTGCTGTATGATTCAAACTTAAGATTCAAGATTTCCCGATGGAATGACGCCTTAGTCACCTGATCCATGCGATTACTGCTATTACGATCTTGGGAATAGACTGTATGTGATAGACTATTTCCCACTCGGAGAATTCACTGAATATTCGCTTAAATTGGAGTGTTTAATTCTTATTTTCTATTGCTTCTTACTTTTAGCTAAACATTCGACAAAATTAAATATCTTTTCATCTTAATTTTTTATTTCCTTATTGCTAAAAAAAGCACAT
Organism: Artemia franciscana; assembly: GCF_032884065.1. NCBI lineage: Eukaryota > Metazoa > Arthropoda > Branchiopoda > Anostraca > Artemiidae > Artemia > Artemia franciscana. Next base: position 12,138,858 of record NC_088878.1, on the reverse strand, counting down.
AGAATTTAAAACATATTCTTGAATGGGCCCTCTGCTTATTTCCAGTGATTTTGGAAAAAGTCCCCTTTATTGTTGAGAAGGGAAAAAAACTACAAACCTTTTTTTGAATAAGCCTTTTTCTTATTTCCTTCAACTAGTGGTTTTGTATGTTTTGATATATTTTTCCTTGTAAAATTAAAACCTTCCAAAACAGTCCCAGCATCCTTACCTCAACGAAGTTCAATCAGGACTGATGAAATAAATTGTTTTGAAACAAGGCAATTCATTGAAACTAAAGAAAATGATTTAAAAGCACGTTTTTAATGCCAGCCTAGCTTTTTTCGCTGCGGATTTTATAGGTCTATTTGTGACAGGTTCTGTGTTAATATCTGTTGGTTTTTTATAATATTTTGTAAGGTAATTTTTAATTAAATTTGTGTATAGAGCATTTGGTGAATATTCTCCTAAATCCCTATTTAAGGAAATATTATTATTAATCTTAAGACTGATTTCAATTGCTTCTTGAACTACTTGCTTTATGCCTAGATCATTGCTAATAATGGCGGATTCTTCAAAAAGTATTTTGTGGCTAGGATTTTCGAAAACATGGCTGCTTAAAGCAGAATCAAAAGAAATAGAAGTAATATTAGGATTCAGAGCTTTGGTGATATCATTTTTATGTTGTTGTAGGCGTTTCTCGAAATTCTGGTGAGCAGTCAATAGCTCTTCTCTGAGCTACATATTTTGAGTTGTCATCTTCATTGTTCGGAATGTCCTCTTCCATGTTTTCAGTGTTGTGAATTTCTTTCACCCGTCCTCGAATTCTTTTATTACACACTCTTCTTCACTGTTTGCTTTAGCAACAAATTTCTCATGGTAAGTAACCGTATCTGGATTGCTTGCACTCTCAACACAGTACGTCTCGTATTACCTCATCCAACTGTTCAGTATATCTTTTTCATTTCGCCATGGTTTCAACATCTTCAAAAGCATTCCATAATAAATCTTTTTTTCTCGTCCGACTCGAGTGGCTTTATTTTCTTATGTCGAATGATGTATGGTTTAACAGTTCTTTTTCATAGATAAAAACAGCCGTTATTCAAGAGCTTGTTCTTGTCAGCATCCTTACGTTCTCGCTCATACCAAGAAAGCGGGTGGGCAACATACAGGTCACAGATTACCGCATCCTCTTTTCCCAGCTCTTCAAACTCTGTATTTTTCGTTAGTTCTCCTCTTACCTTCACTAATTTTTCAAGGTCAACATGTCTAGAATGTCTGAAACATTGTACAGCTTTGTAACTAGAAGCTCGTTTGAAGCTCCAAATCGACAAGCTTTGACAAAATTCAACAACTAGGACCTAGTTCTTTGACCAAGACTCTTGCACACACTATTCACTTCCTCCCACATGTCATCAAGCTTGGCACTTGCCGTCTTTGTCATGTAATCGGTGATGTAATATGGCAATTTTGAATATACTGAAAATGAATATTTGCTTGATTAGCAGTAAACAATGCGGGATTGTTGTCATTTATGTTTTTGCTCATCATCTCTTTGAAGCAGTTTATGTATACTTTTTAGTTGCTTTTCAGTTTGTTCCACGAGTCAAGCAGTCAATGATGTAATGGAGTTCTGGCTGCTCCTTTGTGGAAGGAAGAAAGCCAAATCTAGAATACATTTTTCTGTATTTGGACAGGCGCAGAAATCGCCACGATCCGACGCATAAGCCGTGTAACGGGCGTTATGAAGCTTATTACACACCCATTAGGACAATGCTTCACATTTTGGTGCACAAAAAGAGTTAAATGGCCCGAGGAACCCAATGTGGCAGCAGTTGCTGAGCTATTTGCAGAGAAAATTCGATTACCAGGCATAATAGGTGCACATTGATGGTTGCTATATCAAAGTCGAACCACCCAAAAATGACCAACAATCATGCTTGAACAGAAAATTATTCCATTCAATAGTTCTGCTTACGATATCCCTATCTAACAAATTATTTTCATAAGTGTAAGTTTGTATGCCAAGTTTTATCCATGATAGTAGATGCCTAAAATGATCAAGTTTATGGAGAGATGTACACCAGAAAAAAAATTACTACTTTCCTTCTTCTGATTATCACATAAAAAGAAACTAAGCATGTCCCTGTCTTGATTGGTCGATATTTGTGTTTAAGACCACTCAAGCAAACACTGATATTAAAAAGCGATTGAACAGAAATGTATCAGCTTTAAGAGTAATTGTTATGAGTATCCTTGGTGATTTACTTAATAGGTTTAGCAGGTTATGCCTCCTTAAAACAAACGATTTTGAGTATACTATAACAATTGCAAAGTCAGCACATTTGGTGTGTGAATGTAGTTTTGATGTTGCATCCTTCTTCTACAAATATTTTTTATCTTTCCGCAACGAATGAATTGGAATGGTGTAACGTCCGTGCCCTTGCCTTCAGGAACTGCTAAATGAAATATGCTAATAGCTAGTTGTTAAGAATTGGGTTTGTGTTAGGCTTAAATTTAAAGCTTTAGTTGTACAAAAGACGTGCTCAATTTGAGGGAGAAAAGACAAATAATAGGATAAATAATAGAAGTATTAGACAAAGATAAATAAAATTTGCTCTTAGTTGTCATTGCAAATAGAAAAGAAGCAAAACAAATCTTCGAGTAAAAATACTTTCACCGCTTGTTCATTACAACCAATACTATAAATAAGATGCAATAGGCAAGTACAACATTTTAACTTTCAAAAGATACTGTTATTTTGCTATTAAAGTTTCAAAAAATAAGATCTTTGGATTATGAAAATTCAACCTGCTCAGCTTTGTCGTAGTAAATATAGCATCTTTTAATATTTGGTAGTTCTTTTCCTTAATAGTTGAATATCAAAGGCAACAAATTTTATCCATATTTTCTGTGTATGATAAAACAAACACGCAACAAATAGTCAAATACAATAAAATACAATCTTTGCATAATAAAACAAACAGTTTTGTGCATAATAAAACAATCAAATATTGTTTTCTTAGCAATATTTATTCACTGTCACTACTGCTCAAAATACAATCTTTGCATAATAAAACAAACAGTTTTGTGCAAAATAAAACAATCAAATATTGCTTTCTTAGCAATATTTATTCACTGTATCTACTGCTCTTATATTGTCTATTAATTTTTTTTTTGTATGCTTATATATTTGGTCATATTTTTCGCTATTTCCATTCTCTGTAAGTGTTTTTTTCTTTGTTTTGATCATTTTCTTCGTTACTTTTTCAGGTATTCTGGCAGTTTTCTATTATTTTATTTTCTTACTGTTTTGAATTTTGTATTTCACATAGGATTTCTTTATTTGACTTTGGTTTTTTAAGCTTCACCTTCTTCAAACCTTGAGTACAGCTTTTTTAAGCTATACTGTGTTTCAGTTTTCAGATCACTAGTGTTGCTCTCAGTAGTGTTGTTTTAACTGGGTTTTTTTCTGGATCTTTTATCTATATTACGATTTGAAGGGCCTAGCATTTCATCCGAATTTATTATTGTATTTAGACAGTTTGAAGCTTTGCCTTTTTGAATATCATACACTTCTTCATAGTCCTCTGGTTTCTTTAAATTGCTTGTCCCAGTCGTTATAAAATTTGTCAAATACTTAGAATTAGCTTGCTTTAAGCCATTCTACTGCTTTCTACCCTTTTCAGCTGCTGCCTTTTGTGATGTAGGCAATGTGAAGCCATTTTTCATCAAATTGCAGAGCATTTTTGGACCAGACATTATTGAACAAAATTGTTATTTGCCTCCAGAAACAATTGGGGATCTTAAATCCTTTGCCCTAAGAAATTTATATAAAGCTCCTCTAAAGAACTTCTATGGTTTTAATTTTTCAATAGTTTTTTATCGTCTCAAACAATGACGCAAAAGCAAATAATGTATTCGAAAATTCCTTTAAAATCATTTAAAATCATATTTACTTGAACAATACAAAAGAAGGTCACCAAACCCCGGGTCCACCACTCCTAAAGAAGTCTTACTGGTTAATGAACATTTTTATGAATTATAAATTGAATGTATTTTTTCAGTTCCTAGTTTAGCTGCAGTCCGTTGACTTCTCACAGCATTTACCTTACTTTTAATTTTGTTTGTAAGGTTATCACTTGTCTGAGGAAAAATATGTAAATTACTATTCGTTGAAGTTTTTTACCTGGTCTTTAATTAAATTATTATAAATTTAATATATCTTAAATTTCCCTCCGTCTCTATTAATACTAATACCTCTTTAGATAATCTTTCTTTATTTCTGTTATTTCTGTGAAACTTTGTAAAAGTCCTAAAGACATATCAACAATTTTTGTCTGATCAAATAAAATATTTTAATGAGGGAAACTAGCCACGTGCTCAGCTACAACGGATTCAAATGTTTCAGGTTTTTTATTATGTCTTAGTGAGCAATCTATGGCGTTTTTGTGTTGCTCTAGTCTATTTTTAAAATTCTAATGTGTTTTACCTACATAAAATTTATCACAAGAGCATTTTGTGTACCCCTTTTAGTATATTTCTTGGAACTTCGTCTTTTCCATTAATTAGCAACGAGCTTATAGTTTGATTGCTTTGACAACATTGGGAATAAGGTAAAGTTATGTAATTTGTTTATTGAGTTGACCCATTTTCTTCTAATATTACAGGTTCCATTACCTTTTTTCCTTTTTTCAATTATTTGAGAAATTACATTTTCGGAAGTAACAACTAAAGAAGTAACTACTCCCCTTTTTACTTGGATCGAGTGATTTGATGCAAAAGACAAATAACGGTTGTTGGTATTCGTTTTACAGTAAATTGAAAAAGCTAGTTCATTATTATTTCTATGGATACAAATATCTATAATCAGTAACCTTTTCTCTGTTTCTTTTTCAATTATAAAACTTATTTCCATCTAAATTATTTAGGTGTTCTAGAAAACCTTCAATTTGTGATTCCCCGTAATTCCACATATTTAAAACGTCATCCATATATCTGCCCCAAAATTTAGGTTTAGAAAAATATGTTTCAATAGCTAAAGTTTCTACATACTTTACAAAAATATATCCTAACAGTGCACTTAAGGGTCGTCCTATTGCTAATCCTCCAACTTGATTGGAAAAATTATCTCTAGATTTGAAACAATTAGTATACCTGCTAGTTATTTTAACTAAATATAATTTAGTTTCTATCTCAATACCTGCAGATAATTCTTCTATCTCATTTTTATGTTCATCAAGTTTTTTGGATAACACAAATACAGATTTATTGAAAGGTATATAACTGTATATTGATTTTATAAAAAACTATTTATCTCCTCCTGAATACCTCGCTCTTTATGCTAAAGTATTTTTAGAATCCCTCATATGCGTTCGTTTTAAGTTTTAATGCTACTCCTTACTTTCAATTGAAAAAACTTTGTCATGTTTATATTTTCATTATTTTTTTTAATAGTAATGCTAGAAAATCCTGCACCCTTTTCATTGAATTTTCTCTTCCCCCATGAAATATTCCTCCAAGGAAAGATCCTCCCATATAGCCCCCTCCCCTCAACCCCACACCCAAACCAAAAAAATCCCCCCCTCCGAAAACGTCGGTATACTTCCCAATAACCACTACTGTACATTGGTCAAAGTTTGTAACTTGCAGCCCCTCCCCCAGGGACTGTGGGGGAGTAAGTCATCCCCAGAGACATAGTTACTGTGGTTTTAGACTATGCGAAACAAAATGGCTATCTCAAAAGTTTGATCCGTTGATTTTGGGAAAACAATGAGAGTGGGAGGGGGCCTAGGTGCCCTGCAATTTTTTGGTCACTTAAAAAGGGCAATAGAACTTTTCATTTTCGTTAGAACGAGCCCTCTTGCAACACTCTAGGACCACTTGGTCGATACGATGACCCCTAGGAAAAAAAATAATAATAAATAAAAATAAACACGCACCCGTGATCCGTCTTCTGGCAAAAAATACGAAATTCCACATTTTTGTAGATTCGACCTTGAAAATATTTTCTATAGGATTCTCTGATACGCTGAATGCGATCCTATGACTTTTAGGGGGTGTTTCCCCCTATTTTCCAAAATAGGCAAATTTTCTCAGGCTCATCACTTTATGACAATGACTAAATTTGATGAAACTTATATATTTAAAATCAGCATAAAAATCTGATTCTTTTGATGTATCTTTTAGCATCGAAATTTCGTTTTTTAGAGTTTCGTTTACTATTGAGCCGGGTCGCTCCTTACTACAGTTCGTTACCACGAACTGTTTGAAAGTACGTAAATTCTGCATTCTTTTCGTATTGGATTGGAAATCACGAAATATTCCTATTTTTTTTGTATTTTATGTGTTTTCTTAAGAAAGAAGCCCATTTTTGCCAAGCAATCAAACAGTTCGTGGTAACGAACTGTAGTAAAGAGCGATCCGGCTCAATAGTAACCAAAACTCTAAAAATTTTTTTTTTTTTTGATATCAAAATTTTGATATCAATAGCTACATCAAGAGAATCGCATTTTAATGCTGATTTTAAATATATAAGTTTCATCAAGTTTAGTCTTACCCATCAAAAGTTACGAGCCTGGGAAAATTTGCCTTATTTAGGAAAATAGGGGGAAACACCCCCTAAAAGTCGTAGGATCTTAACGAAAATGACACCATCAGATTCAGCGTATCATAGAACCCTACTGTAGAAGTGTCAAGCTCCTGTCTACAAAAATGTGGAATTTTGCATTTTTTGCCAGAAGACAAATCACGGGTGCGTGTTTATTTGTTTGTTTTTTTTTTTTTTTTTTTTTTCCCAGGGGTCATCGTATCGACCAAGTGGTCCTAGAATGTCGCAAGAGGCCTCATTCTAACGGAAGTGAAAAGTTCTAGTGCCCTTTTTAAGTGACCAAAAAAATTGGAGGGCATCTAGGCCCCCTCCCACGCTCGTTCTTTTCTCGAAGTCAACGGATCAAAATTTTGAGATAGCCATTTTGTTCAAAATAGTCAAAAATCATAATAAATATGTATTTGGGGGTGACTTACTCCCCCACAGTTCCTGGGGGAGGGGCTGCAAGTTACAAACCAGTTCAACCAGTTTTTACATATAATAATGGTTATTGGGAAGTGTACAGACGTTTTCAGGGGGATTTTTTTGGTTTTGGGGGTAGGGTTGAGGGAGAGGGCTATGTGGGAGGATCTTTCCTTGGAGAAATATGCCATGGGGGAAAAAATTCAATGAAAAGGGCGCAGGACGAATCTGGTCACGTTAGAAAAAAACGTCAAATTCAGAGCTTAATATACAATGCTGGGTGTTCGGAGCCTCTCTATTATGGAGTATAATTTGAAAATAACACAACTATACGAGCGATAAAACATATATACCACAACCATAACTCAACTAACGAAAGAACTGCTAAGAGATAACACAACTATATAGCGAAAACAGGTGAAAACTAACGGGAAAATAAACGAACTAAGAGGTGGAAGGGGCCCAGAGAAAAAATATAATCCTTTTTCAATTTTGAGCCGAACTTCCGCAAAGGAGTAATAATGTCAGAAGCCCCGAAATACCGAATTATTTTCTTTTCAAACAGTTCGTGGTAAAGAACTGTAGTAAGGGGCGACCCGGCTCAATAGTAAACGGAACTCTAAAAAACGGAATTTTGATGCTAACAGATACATCAAAAGAATTGAATTTTTACGCTGATTCTAAATATATAAGTTCCAATTAATTTAGTCTTTGTCATCAAAAGTTACGAGCCTGAGAAAATTTGCCCTATTTTAGAAAAAAGGGGGAAACATCCCCTAAAAGTCATAGAATCTTAACGAAAATCACACTATCGCATTCGGCATATCAGAGAACTCTATAGCAAAAATTTCAAGCTCCTATCTAAAAAAATGTGGAATTTCATATTTTTTGCCAGAAAACAAATCACGGGTGCGTGTTTATTTGTTTGTTTGTTGTTGTTTTTTTCTTTTCCCCAGGGGTCATCGTATCGACCAGGTGGTCTTAGAGTGTCGCAAGAGGGCTCATTCTTACGGAAATGAAAAGTTCTAGTGCCCTTTTAAGTGATAAAAAAGTTGGAGGGCAAATAGGCCCCCTCCCACGCTAATTTTTCCAAAAGTCAACAGATTAAAATTTTAAGATAGCCATTTTGTTCCGTATAGTCGAAAACCATAATAACTATGTCTTTGGGAATGACTTACTCCCCCACAATTCCTGGGGGAGGGGCTGCAAGTTACAAACTTTGACCAGTGTTTACATATAGTAATGGTTATTGGGAAGTGTACAGACGTTTTAGCCAAAAAAAAATTAATATACTAATTTCATTTCAATAATTCATGTGCGGAGAGCCAAAATCAAACATGCATTAATTCAAAAACGTTCAGAAATTAAATAAAAAAAAACTAGTTTTTTTAACTGAGAGTAAGGAGCGACATTAAAACTTAAAACGAACAGAAATTACTCCGTGTATGAAATGGGTTGTCCCCTCCGCAGTCCCTCGCTCTTTGCGCTAAAGTTTGACTTTTAAAACAATTAAAAACTTTAGCGTAAAGAGCGAGGGACTGCGGAGGGGACAACCCATTTCATATACGGAGTAATTTCTGTTCGTTTTAAGTTTTAATGTCGCTCCTTACTTTCAGTTAAAAAACTAGTTTTTTTTTATTTAATCTCAAAAACTAGAGATTAGTTTTTTGCCAGTTATAACCGAAAGACGCCTTGCAAACAAATTTCTTTCAAAGCGGCTAGTTTACATCAAATGCGATGAAAACGAAAACAAATCCATATAAGCATTCATGCAAGATTACTTAGTTGAATAAGCATGAAATGTATATAAACATGTAAATCCCTTACTTTGGGGACAATTCCTTACTTACGACATTTTTGAAAAAATGAGGATGTTAAAAAAATAAAATACCGAGAAAAATCACGAATTATGTGAAGAATGACATTTTTTTTAAAATAATAAGTTGCGAAATGTTTCGTTTAATTTCTAAAATTTACAAATTTTGTTTTGTTTTGCCATCTTATATTCCAAATTTCTAATATGTATCACTTTTTTCCCTTTTATGCCATTGTGTCTAGGCACATGGGAATGTCTCGTTTTGACTTAAAAAGTGTCCAGTTGGCAACCCTGCGTCTGTCACCCACTTGGCACCTCTTGGTTTCTAGTGCTGTTGGTGGTCACCTATATTTTAAAGTAGGGCCTGCCTACTAGGTATGAAGAACGAAATTTGTTCAATCCCAAAACAGGGCAATTTTTTTTCCAATTGACTTAAAACAGTAAAGAATCTGTAAACTATAAGAAGGATATCAAAGCAAAGGCTATCTGAATAACTTAGGTAGATTAACTTTGAGCTACTATGCCTCCTGATGACCTAATACCACTTTTTTTATGCTTCCCAACGCTGTAAAGTATCTAATACGGTATTTTGCACCAGTTTATTGAAAAAAAAACATTTAACGCAAGATAGCGTCAGTGATTTATTTTCAGTACATTTCTTATTTCAGGCAAATTTCTAGTCTGATAAGTTTCCCAAACTTTTAGGCCATTTTTATGTAAGCAAGATAATATAAAATACCACACGCATTGGACTAAGAGTATTCCTGCACGCAAGGGTGACTCGAAGCATCCAGGCTTCGGGGGATGAGGTCCCCTCATTTAAACGACTCCAAAATCGTATTGTACAATTTATTTTACATTAATCCTTTATCATTTATGCTTATCTATGGAGACAAAACAGAAACTAAAGCGGAATGCCTCATACGTAAATGTGTAATTAAAAACAGCAAAACTTGTATTCACCCCTTGTTCAAAGTGGAGTAGTGCTGGACAATCTTGTTTTGTTTGTTTCAGTCAATCAGAGTCAGAGACATCGGTGAGGTCTTTTTCATTTGCCGAAAACTCGAGTGAATCTATTCGAGACAGTTCTTAGCAAATTATTAGCAAACCTTAGCTTGCTACATATTCTTTTGGCAGTAGCAGCTAGGACAGGTGTTGTCACGGCCAATTTGTAAAGACGATTAGATTGCTTAAGCTGACATTTGTTGGTGATTTCCTTCACCTACAAAGTCTCTGAAGCAAATGGGACTGTGGCAACACTGGAACAAAACTTCAAGCTGTACTTAGAGAACAGTAGAATCTGAAGTTCTTTCTTGGTTTTGGAAACAATATGCTATATAGGCTATATAGGCCAGTGTATTCTCCTGATGAGCCCTTATGTTGGGTGTTGCCTCCGATTTATTTGTCTATATTATTTTTTCTATTGTTTGGTAAATGACGACTTATACTTATTGACGACATGACTGCCTGTCCATGGATTATTCTTTATGGTTGATTGTGTGTGGCTATGCTGTTTGACCTATGTGATTGTATGGATGAGTAGGGTTAAGGCCTCATTCAAGTGCTGGTCTATATTTATCACTAATTTAGGAAAACAGTCTTCCTTTTCTCCTTCTGTCTCTTTTTTTTTGTATGTTTGTGCTGTTGCATTGGTGATTTCTCTTTTCATGATATCTGAAACCAAAACCCTTTTTTTTAAGTAGGCTGAAGGAAGTAGCAAAATGGCTGAAAGTTGATAAGGTAGGCTCTGAGATTATCTTTCATCATTGTAATCAATCTTTTCAGCAGGATTCTGAAATGTTGTCTTTAGAAATGATGCATGGAGATCTCAGGTTGACTCTATCATTCAGCTGTCAAAAAGAATGAATATTGCACCGTCCCTATGTACAATTAAATAAAAAAAGTTTTTTGAACTGAAAGTAAGAAGCGACAATCAAACCTAAAACACAGAAATTATTCCGTATATGAAACGGGCTGTCCCCTTTCTCTCAATTCTACTTTGTTAAACAGTAAAAAACTTTAGCGTAAAGAGCGGGGCGTTGAGAAGGGAAAAGCCCCTTTCATACACGGAGTAATTTTGTTCGTTTTAAGTTTTAAGTTTTAAGTTAAGTTTTTGAATTAATCCATTTTTGATTTTGGCTCTCTGCACATAAATTATCAAAATGAAATTTGCATATTAATTCTTTTTTTTGGCTAAATGGCTTTCTCTTAGTTTTGATCAGACGATTTTGAGAAATAAGGGGTGTGGAAGGAGGCCTAGTTGCCCTCCAATTTTTCGGTTACTTAAAAAGGTAACTTGAACTTTTAATTTTTAATGAACGTTTTTATTAGTAAAAAATATACGTAACTTAAGAATTAATTTACGTAACAAACTTATATTCTTATATTTTTATTATGTATGTGAGGGAGTTTGTCCCCTCCTTAATACCTCGCTCTTTACACTAAGGCTTAGGTTTTGTCCCAATTCTTTAAGAATGACCCCTGAATCAGAAAGGCCGGAGAATAAATAAATGAAATTACTAAAAATACTTTAGTATAAAGAGCGAGGTATTTATCTCCTTCTACATACCTCGCTCTTTATACTAAAGTATTTTTAGAACCCCTCATATGCGTAATAATCTCTGGTCGTTTCAAGTTTCAGTGCTACTCCTTACTTTCAATTGAAAAAATGTTTTCATGTTTATTTTTTCATTGTTTTTTTTTTATAGTAATGCTAGAAAATCCTGCGCCATTCTTGCGACATTCTAGGACCACTTGGTCGCTACGATGACCCCTTAGAAAAAAAAGTAAAAAAACAAATACACACACCCGTGATTAGTCTTCTGGCAAAAATTACGAAATTCCACATTTTTGTCGATAGGAGCTTGAAATATTTGCAATAGGGTTCGCTGATAAATTTTGGCAATGGGGTTCACTGATAAACTGAATGTGATGGTGTGATTTTTGTTAAGATTTTATTACTTTTAGGGGGTGTTTCCCCCTATTTTCCAAAATAAGGCAATTTTTTTCAGCTAGTAACTTTTGATGACAAAGACTAAATTTGATGAGACTTATATATTTAAAATCAGCATGAAAATCTGATTCTTTTGATGTATCTCTTAGTATCAAAATTCCGTTTTTTATGGTTTCGTTTACTATTGAGCCGGGTCGCTCGTTACTACAGTTCGTTACCACGAAATGTTTGATAAAACAGTTGTTCTACCATTGAACTATAAATGGAATAGAAATTCAACAAGTCTATCCGGCTCTGAGGTTTCTTTTGCTAGCAGCCTTATTTACCTAGGCATACCTATTGAAGAAAACTTGAAAGAAACTGTAAACCTGGCAATCAAAATTTATGCCAGTCAGATCCGGGCTGCGTAGGCCTCTCTGGCTTCAAATGTTTCGTATCTAAATAGAGTTCACCGTTCTCACGTATATAGTAGCCTAACGGTTCGTCACTTACTTGCCCTTACTCCTGTTTGGTCTTTCCTTAACTGTGGCAAAAGAAATCAAGTTCATCTCCTTTACTTTTGCTTTTCTTTTACTTTTTTCTTTTGCTAGCAGCCTTACTTACCTGGGTATGCCTATTGGAGCAAACCTTTAACCTAACCTAACCTAAACTGTAAACCTGGCAATCAAAAGTTATACCAGTCAGATCCGGGCTGCGTATGCCTCTCTGGCTTCAAACGTTTCGTATCTAAGTAGAGTTCACCGTTCTCACTTATATAATAGCCAGTAGACAGTTAAGTTTAATAGCCAGTACATAGCCTTATAACAGTTCGTCACTTACTTGCTCTTGCTCCTGTTTGGTCTTTACTTAATTGTGGCAAAAGAAAGCAAGTTCATTTCCTTTACTTTAAATTTGCAAAGTATTTAATGAAACTTTCTACTTGGACAAGAAAGCGTATTTGTGATTTCACTACCGAATACAAGAAGTCATTCCATCTTTGGTAATTTCTGTTTATCCCTTGTTTGTAGTTGTCAAAGTGTGTTTTTATTTCTGTTGTCTCTTTTTTTGTCTTTTCATGATTTTGACTCTTTCTTTTTCTGGGCTTTCTGCCCAGTTTTTTTTGTTACGGGTTATAAATAAAATGATGACGATGATGATACGTAACAATGGACAAAGTTCATAACTTGCAACCCTTCCGCCTGGGACTGTGGGGGATTAAGTCGTCCTCAAATACGTATTTATTAAGTTTTTGACTATGCTAAGCAAAATGGCCATCTCAAAATTTTGATCTGGTTACTTTGGGAAAACAATAAGTGCGGGAGGGGGCCTTGCCCTTCATTATTTTGTTCGCTTAAAAAGGGCACTAGAACTTTTAATTTCCGTTAGAATTAGCCCTCTTGCGACATTCTTGACCACAGAGTCGATACGATAACCCCTGATAAACAAAAAACAAAACAAAAAACAAACAAACACGCATCAGTGATCTTTCTTCTGGCAAAAATGCAAAATTCCACATTTTTGCAGATAGGAGCTTGAAACTTTAACAGCAGGGTTCTCTGACCCGCTGAATCTGATGGTGTGATTTTAATTAAAATTCAATGACTTTTAAGGGCTGTTTCCCCTTTTTAGTAAATAAGGGGGTCGCTCCTTACTACAGTTTTTTTTACCACGGACTGTTTGATACCATGCTGATTTCTCGCTATTTTCACTGTTTTAAATGTTTATTTTTACCAGCCAAAAAAACTGACATAAGCGTGCTAAAAATTATGACAGAAATTAGTCGCATTTCACACAAAGCCATTGCTACTTGTGGGACATTTATCTACACATCAGCTTGCTATACGAAATGTCTACTGATAATAGAAAAAAGTGAATTTTAGAAAAATATCTATATTTTTCTCACAATTTAGAAACTTTGTGGCCAATCCAATGTCGCTTTCTATTGTTATCATTTTTTTCATGCAGCACTAGGAGACCACGCTTTGAGACCACCCTCCATACCCCGATTTACAAAAGAAAAGCTTTTGTGTAATATTTACCAAGCGTAAAACTACCACAAATCAGCATTAATAAATAGATGAAACCAAAAACGAACAGAAATTACTATAAATAACCGAACCAAACTCAAAACGAGCAGGAAGCAAAATAAGTAGGGCTCAAAACCCCTATGCCTTCTCAAGGATAAAACATAATTGGCACATTACTGAAAATAATACAAGTGAATATGCATTGTTAGTTTAATATACATATGCTATTATTTATTCCTTAAAATCTTCATTATTTTTGATTCATTAAAAATATAAAAAAAAAGAAAAAATCAGTAAATTAGAAATTATGTTCTTTCCTTGAGAGGGCATAGGGTTTGTAGGCCCTACTCATGTTATTTTCTGCTCGTTTTGAATTCGACTCTGTTATCTATTGTGATTTATGTTCGTTTTGGGTTTCATTTATTTGTTGATGCTGATTTGTGGTAGTTTAAATCTTGGATAAATTATTTGATTTCAAATTTGTTCATTTCTGGTTTAAATGAGTTTTTTACAGTTTTTCTTTGAAAAACTTGATTTGTGGAAATTTTTAAAATCAATTTTTATCATTTTGTAGGCCTACTGACAGTCTATTTTAGGGGGAAAAAATAACATGTTAAATCCATTTATTTCCTTCTTTAAGAATTTTTAGTTTGGGCTGTTATTTGTGCGCTGGAGAAACTCTTTCAACAATTTGTTTTATTAGCATACATCCTTTTGAAAATCTTGATAAAAACAGTAGTGTTTAACTCAGTTTTATACTTCCTCTAGTTGACCTGAAAAATAAAACTTAATACCATTCTCTTTGACAGCTTAGATACAGTTACACTCGTTTGATTTGGTTAAAGTTTAAGAGCAGAAGTTATGATAAAAGTATAAATTTTGAATAAAACTTTGATCTTAATATCCTCAATTGTTCTAGGGATACTACTGAGTTGTGGTAACAATATACACTCCTCGCGTTTTTATTTAAATTGAAAGCAACATTTAGTTTTTAAGCATAATGTGCAAATTGCATAACTGTGAGGGGTTTACTTACACAATAATCATTGAGATGGAGTTAATAGACCGTTTAGCTATGCTTAATAAAAAGGCTGTCTTAACATTTTGATTGGAAGTTTTTGGAAATTATGAGCTAAAGAAAAGGTCTGATTGCCTTCAAATAACATTAGACTCTTAAAGAGGGCACTAAAACTTTTAATTTCCATTCAAATCAGCTCCTTTAAAATATCAATATTACTAGCTAAAATACAGCAGCACTGCATATGATATTGCATATATGCCCCTTTGCCCTTTATATACTTATATGCCCTTTTAATACCTGCATGCATATAGTTCTTGTGTTTAAGTGAAACTTCCACTGAATGTTCCCTAAAAGTTTTAACTTAATGCCCTCAGTGTCATTAATTACAGTAACCGTAAAGGTAGTGTTAGAAGTATACACATAGTACCTTCTAGCTTGTTCAAAATCCGCCACAACTTATCCTGAAAGCTCTAACTTAATAATCTAAGCCGTTATTCTGATACTGCTTTGTCACCCTTTTGACAATCTGCATGATCATAGTTCGTTTTGATTTAGTTTAAAATCCACCTAAATGTTCCTTGAGAGCTTCACCTTAATACCCTTAGCTTGTGTAGTAGTTGCAGTAGCAGCAGTGGCATTAGTAGCAGTATACCAAATAGGTTATACATATTTTTCAAAATTATTGGGGGTCAGCTGCTTCCTCCCCTCAACGACGCCATTGGGTGCAGACGACAGTAGGGTACTGTAAACACTTTGGGTGGATGAAAATGACTTTAATAAGGTTGAATTATTTACGAGCATTACCGTTAATATTAAAGTCCATGTCCCCCATCCACTTCCTTCAACTCCCGTGCCCATGATAGAAGGCTAAATCACGCAGTTTAACTACGCTCTATTCCAGCAGCCACAAGCAAGGCGTCATTCAGTTGCATATAATTTAAAATTGCCATCTTATCAAATCAAAAAGGCCTTTAACTTGCCATTGTTGAAACCTTACAACCCCCCTCACTGAACAACAAGGAAAAATCACTTTTTGGCACGGGCAGCAGTGATATGTCCTCTTATTTTTAATATCATTATCAGGGCACTGGAAAATCATAGAGCTGTTTAAGGACTCTTAAAAGCTAATTCTGCAAATATTTCGGTCAAGATCTCCGCTTGACCGTCCTCACTGCAGAATGAACTGATAAAAATATAAAAAAAAAACTTAAAACAAAACACAAAACTAAAACATGATGACCCTTTATCAGTAAAAGGTGAAGGGGGTAACCCTTTCACCTAGGGCACTGGAAAATCATAGAGCTGTTTAAGGACTCTTCAAGGCTTGTTCTTGTATCTTATTTTCTTAGACCTAAAATTCAATTAGGCAATCATAAAATGTGACATGTACACTAAGAGCACAATTTGGGTGATATTTTTGGAATGTAAAGGCTGGGCCGGACACATGGACATTGTAGATAATTTGATTTTGGCTCATTTATAAACTAACTTTTACATTCAATTGCTCTTTATGAGTCTGAATTAATAAGGCAAACATAAAGTGCCATATGGCACCCAAAAATGCAGTTTGGGTTGTTTTTTATTTTTTTTTAAATAAAAAAATAACAAAAAAGGGTATCGTCCAAGTAACTTTTTCTTAAAATCATTAAGGGGCAACTGCCATCCCTCTTGCCCACTTCCAAACGACATCACTGTCGGCACAAATTGTCTGTAATGGTTAAACCTATCCAGGAAGAATTCAATGAAGACAAACATATTGACCAAATTTCATTGCATCAATTTGAGAAGCCATGAAAAGAACTGAAAATCTGTATTTTCTTATTAGCATAAACTTAAAAGAATTTAAGACTGGATAAAAAGAATTCCGTTTTCTCGGCCTATAAAACCCAAAAATGAACACAGCAAGTCTATACCAGTAAATTTGTTTCCAAAGTGCGTATCATCAATGAGGTTTATTTAATATTGTGTGACATTTAATTTGTGACAATTTCTGTGAGAGAAAGAGTAATTTTTTGTTGTTACAATACGACGCCATTCTTCTTTCAAAATTGGTTATCATCTTTTGGATCCTCTTGGTAGTTTGCAAACTCCATAATGTGTTAAGCCAGTTTGAAAAAAAGTGTTCTATCTTGGGAAGCTAAAAGTAGATGTAACTAAATTTTCTTCAAAATTTTTCTTTTACAGTAGATTTCGCCAAGTCTCCATGGCTAGTAAGTAGGGCCTGCTTTAAAATATAGGTGACACCGTACGGCACTAGAAACAAAGAATTGCTTGGGCGGGAGGCATGGAACAGAGTTGCCTACTGGACACTTTTTATGTCAAAGGGAGATATTCTCATGTGCTTGGTCACAATGACACAAAAGGGCAAAAAAGTGACATAAAATGCCAAAACAAGCCACATTTTGACTATTGATGACACGAAATGAAATACTTTCCAACTAGCCATTTTGGTGAAATGACAAAAAATGCAATTTTGGCGAAATGCAATTTTCACCGAAGTCTTGCTTTTTCTAGGTATATTCTTTTTGAACATGCTGGTTTTGCTAGAGATGTCGTAAAAAAATGATTTTCTCACAACTAAGGGATTTACAATATTTGTATGAAATTTATGCTTTCATACTGTCATTTTGCATGAATGATGAAAAAATGTTTTTTTTTTTCATTGTATTTGGGGTTAACTAAAAGAGATTTAGATCTCTTGGTTTAGAAGAAGGAGGTTTAGAAGAAGGAACTAAAAGAAGTTTAGATGGAAGAGGTTGGATTTAGATCTCCATGGATATTGTTTCTCCAAAGTTGTTTTTCCAATGGAGTCTCCACAGATATTGTTTCTCAGTTTTTTTTTTTCAATTAGATCTCCAAAAATTTTGTTTTTCCAAAGCTAAAGAACTCAAAAAATATTTTTCTCCTATTAGATCTCCATAGATTTTGCTTCTCATAAGTTGATTTTCCAATTAGATCTCCACATGACTTGTTTCTTTAAAGTTATTTTTCAAATAACTTCATAGTTTTTCAATAACCATTCAATATTTAGTGCAATAGCACCTCTTTTGAACTCATTGAAAGTTTTTTGTTTGTTTTTTATACAATAATGCAAATTGGAAAAGTGTAAACGGGATTACTCTAAAACTTGTCTGACTGGTTTTTTAAAGACTTCAACATTTCACTGTGACACTATTATTAATCAAGCAGTTCGTGGTAACGAACTTTAGTAAGGAGCGACCCAGCTCAATAGTAACCAAAGCCATAAAAAATGGAATTTTGATACCAATAGCTACATCAAAAGAATCACATTTTGATGCTGATGTTAAATGTATTACCCATCAAATATATTCCCCATCATTTAGTCTTACCCATCAAAAGTTACGAGCCTGAGAAAATTTTCCTTATTTTAGAAAATAGGGGAAAATACCCCCTAAAAGTCATAGAATCTCAACGAAAATCACACCATCAGATTCAGCGTATTAGAGAATCCTATTGTAGAAGTTTCAAGCTCCTATCTACAAAAATGTGGAATTTTGTATTTTTTGCCAGAAGGCAGATCACGTATGCGTGTTTATTTGTTTGTTTGTTTTTGTTTTTTTTCCAGGGGTGATTGTATCGACCCAGTGGTCCTAGAATCTTGCAAGAGGTCTCATTCTAACGGAAATGAAAAGTTCTAGTGCCCTTCTTAAGTGACAAAAAAATTGGAGGGCACCTAGGCCCCCTCCCACGCTAATTATTTTTCCAAAGTCAACGGATCAAAATTCTGAGATAGCCCTTTTATTCAGCGTAGTCGAAAAACCTTATAAATATTTCTTTGGGGACGACTTACTCCCCCACAGTCCCCGTGGGAGGGGCAACAAGTTACAAACTTTGACGAGTGCTTACATTTAGTAATGCTTATTGGGAAGTGTACAGACGTTTTCAGGGGGATTTTTGGTTGGGGGGAGGGGTTTACAAGAGGGGATATGTTGGAGGAACTTTCCATCGAGGAATTTCTCATGGGGGAAGAAAATTTCCATGAAGGGAGCGCAGGATTTTCTAGCATTATTAAAAAAAATGAAAAAATATATATGAAAAGTTTTTTCAACTTGAAGTAAGGAGCAGCATTAAAACTTAAAACGAACAGAAATTATTACGCATATTAGGGGCTCACCTCCTCCTAATACCTCGCTATTTACGCTAAAGTATTTTTAGTGATTTCAACTATTTATTCTACGGCTTTTGTGATTCAGGGGTCATTTTTAATGAATTGGAACAAAATTTAATCTTTAGTGTAAAGAGCAAGGTACTGACGAGGGGGTGAACCCCTCATATATGTAATAAAAACATGAGATTACAAAAGTTCGCTACGTAAGCTAATTTATAAGTTACGTTTATCTTTTACTAATAAAAACATTCGTAAAAAATTAAAAGTTCTAGTTGCCTTCTTAAGTAACCAAAATATCGCAGGGCAACTAGGCTTCCTCCACCGTTCCTTTTTTTCTCCAAATCATTCGACCAAAACTATGAGAAAGCCATTTAGCCAAAAAAAAAAAAAATAAACTTGCAAATTTCGTTTTAATTATTCCTCTGCAGAGAACCAAAATCAAAACATGCATTGATTTAAAAACGTTCAGAAATTAAATAAAAAAAACAAGTTTTTTTAGCTGAAAGTAAGGAGCGACATTAAAACTTAAAACGAACAGAAATTACTTCGTATATGAAAGGGGCTGCTTCCTCATCAACGCCCCGCTCTTTACGCTAAAGTTTATACCGTTTTAAAAAGCAGAGTTGAGAGAAAGAGCCAAACTTTAGCGTAAAGAGCGGGGCGTTGATGAGGAAGCAGCCCCTTTCATATACGAAGTAATTTCTGTTCGTTTTAAGTTTTAATGTCGCTCCTTACTTTCAGCTAAAAAAACTTGTTTTTTTTTATTTAATTACCTGAATGTATTGGAACAGGTAGATTTGCTTGCATCCTGACCTGGCTATTATGTGTTGCCAGGTGTTTATGAGGAGGGAAAAGAGATTTTAAAATCGGCTAGTAATATCAAGATAATCGTTTATTAGAGAGGAAAATTGGCAATTTAAGGCCTGATTGTTCGTGAATTTAGCTGTTCGCAGTCGCTCAATTAACGGCCTATAAAGCAAATTACATCTTTTGCTCTATATGGGTAAAAAAGGAGCTTTCTAGGTGAGCGCATTCTTTTGATTATTTATTTAAATTTATTAGAGAGGCTCATTAGGAATGACGAAAAAATAAAAGAAGCAGCAAGAGCTCGACAGCTCTAAAATTTCAAATGTCTCGGCAGGCACATCAGTTGAAGAATTGTCAATTCTGACAGCATAGCTATAATTTTAGCAACAGTAAAAGGCAATTCAACTGCTTTACAAGGTCTAGCGGTTAGTATGAAAGCAGTAGAAAACCAATTAACGGAAGTCGAAAAATCAGTGACGGATTCAAATAAAAAAATTTCTGAACTAAAGCCGCGAGTTTCTACCGTAGAAGATGAAGCGTCAAATCTGAAGTTGCAAATTTCGGTTTTGGCTAGTGAAAATGCGAAGTTAACAACACAGTTTTTTTACAGGTAAGCAAAACCTCCGACGAGTAGAAGGTAAAGAAACGCGTAAGAATGTGATTTTAAGGAACGTTTCGGCGAGTGACGCAGCATCAGCAAAAGTGGTGTTCGGAAAGCTCGTCAAAGATGGGCTTGACTATGAACCTATTTGTGATTATTCAGTTTTGGAATATGGAAAGGAGAAAAAATACATCAAAGTGGAGATGCACAACACAGAGACTCCACTGGCACTGCTGAAAAATACTAAAAAAATAATAAAAAAGTTGTTATGAACTTTTCTAATATTTATTTGACAGATTATATGCAACTTTCTGTTAGAGAGGCTCGTCGGAAATTACTGGCACATAGAAAGAAAATTAAGGGCTGGCAAATCCGTGAATTGGACGTCCGTGAGCTGGACCAGTAGTGTGGAATTATGAGCATAAGATTATCTGAAAATGTTAGCCAGTTTAAGAGTAGACTGAAGAACCACCTTCTGGGTAGAAAATAAGTAAATAATTTAAATGGGATGGCTTATTGGTTTCCTGTTGTTTTCTTTTTCCCATTTTTTTGTTTCATTTCGTTTAATTTTTTTTATGTTGTTGGTATTGGTGCTCATTAATGTTTATCAGCCACTACTAACAAGTCTTTGACTTTCTAAAGTGGCTGATGTGGTTATTTGTATATTGATGATATGTATAATAAAGTGTGTCTCTCTTTGGGTTTCAAATCGGTACCACCTCTTTTGTGCATTCGACGTCATGTAAACGCTCCCGTGGAGAAGTACATGTCTGAGCAGATTTCAGATAATTTTTTAAGAAACATAGTGATAAGTAATAAAGATATGCCAATACGATGATAGCCTACGAATTGTGAAATTATGTATGAGGAGAGTAAAGTATGAGGATGAGTGAATTTCTTGTGAAAAGTGAAGTTGATTATTTTGTTTGCATCATTATTTTGGTTATTTATTTATTTTTTAATTTATTGTAGTGCTATTAGATGTGATTTTTAGTTTTTGTTAAATCGTTTCTTAAGTGTGAGTTCGAATGATTAGATATTTATTTTTCCCTCTTCTGGCTATACCTTAATTTTGTTGTTTTGTAGTATTTAGCTAGGCTAAGTGCTGCTAAAAGGGAAGGGTGAATTTTTTTTTTTTTTTAAAGGGAACAGACATTCCGGATTACATAATAACCCATAAATGTAGAACTGCCTCCATGCACAATACCATGACTTCTTGCTATTTTCACTTTTCTAGATATCTCCTTTAACCAGTTCCAAAAAAAAAAAATTGACGTAAATTTAACGAGGATTATTGTTGGTATTAGTCGTATTTCATGTAACATTAGCTACTTGTGTGACATATATCTCTGTATCAGCATGTTGTACAGAAGTCTACTGCAAGTAAATAAAATGAATTTAATCAAAATATTTATTTTTTTTCACAATTTGCAAGTTTTGTGCGTACGTATAAGCTGTGCCAACCCATTCTTTTTTTCTATTGTTGTCAGTTTCATCATACAGCAGTAGGAGACCGAGTTTTGGCTCTGGAGGGAATTATAGACACAAAAACGATATTCAGTGTAAGTGAATATATTTTCCCTTTGGAAATGTTTACCCCCCCCCCCCCCAAACCTGATTTACACAAGGAAAAATTTTGTATAAGTTTTATAGAAATCGATTTCTTAAACGAACAGACAAAAGGAAAGGTTATTTTCAAACTCTAGGAGTCAAATTTACCTTCCGATTGCCATCCCTGAAAATTTTTAATTTATTTAAGATTTGTGCCGCAGTAATGTTTGCGCAATAAAAAAATAAAGGTTTCTGCCGCAACTCAAGCCCCGCAGAAACGCCGTTTAACTGAGCCATCATGCAACTGAACCTTGTGTAACTCTGCCAACCTGCAACTGAAACCTCGTGTAACTGAACTCTCGTGCGACTGTACAACCGTACTCAGTTTTTCAGTCTTCTATAATTGTGAGGCAATATCATTGGGTAAAACGTAAGTTAGAATATTTACATTTTCAATCTTATTGGAATTGTTTATTTTTTAAAGTCATGATTTAAATGCCTGTCAAGATGATTCATAAAAATGCTGCTTTGTTGTCACAGAAACCAAGAAAACCGGGCGTTAGAAATCATTAACGCAGATTAATTTCTCCTTTTTATGTCTATTAATGGGGTTTCCTTCACCCTTTCACTGTCTACGGGTCTAGGCCTTTACCCACCCCCAGAAAATATCCTCCACCGAAACATAATCTGCGGAAAATACCCCACCCCCTCTCTCGGTAAATACTCTACTGCTGAAAATACCATTCCGTGAAAAATACCTTTCTGGAAAATACCCCCAGCGGCTGGTTGGTTTTCTATCATTTTTGCTTAAAAAAGGACTAGAATTCTTAATTGCTGGTCAAACAAGCTTCCTCCGAAGTTGCTACGACCATGAGGTAGGGGTGGGGATCGGGAAGGGACAGTCACCTCTTATGCAGAATAAATTCTGCTCATTTCGAGGTTCTTTGTTGATCTTTACTTTCATAATAACAGCGTAGACCAGAAATATTCTCAGAAATCAAGAGGGACTAAATATAAGTTTCACATTTATTGATGTGTTTTTTAAAGCTTTGTTCCCCTCACCCGGATGAAATACCCCCCCCCCCCAAACCCCCCCCCCCCCTGAATGCGGTACTGAAGATAATACATCAGTTTCTACCACCACCCTCCTCTTGTTTAATTCTTAGAACTAACTATGTATTTATCTGAAGGCTCAATGAGAGTTTCGATGTATTGGTATTAAAATACACCCTTTGAGGGATCTCCCTCCCTTCCAAACTAGCCAAAATATTTTTAACGTCTATATAAATTTTCACTGTGTTAGGTAAATTCTCTGTGGTTCGACCACTCCAAACATTTGCATATATAATGGGGTTCTATTATTGTTTTGATGTTAAGTAGCGAAGGAGATACCTCAAAGGGTGCATTTCAATACCAAAACATCCAACTCTTAATGAGCCTTCAGATAAATACAGAATTAGTTCTAAGGGAGAGACGAGTGGAGGGTGATGGTAAAAATTGATATAAAATCGACAGGGCCGCATCCAAGACTTTTGTTTGGCATATTCTTCTTCGGTGGGAGGGCAAAAAACATTGAAAAACATTAAAAAATTTGAAATAGATATTTAATCTCTCTTGATTTCTGGGAATATTTTTGGTCTACGGTGTGATTATGAGAGTAAAGAGTAACATTAAACCCCAAAATAAGCAAAACTCATTCTGTATAGGAGGGGGACCACACCTTCCTCATTCCAGCCTCTGCCTCGTGTTTTAGAAACTTTGCAGGAGAATCATTCGATCAGAAATTGAGTTTTAGTATCTGAAATAAAATAAAAAAAACAAGTTTTTTTAACTGAAAGTAAGGAGCGACATTAAAACTTAAAACGACCAGAAATTACTTCGTATATGAAAGAGGCTGCTTCCTCATCAACGCCCCGCTCTTTACGCTAAAGTTTGACTCTTTCTCTCAATTCTTCTTTTTAAAACAGTAAAAAACTTTAGCGTAAAGAGCGGGGCGTTGATGAGGAAGCAGTCTCTTTCATATACGAAGTAATTTCTGGTCGTTTTAAGTTTTAATGTCGCTCCTTATGTTCAGTTAAAAAAAACTTGTTTTTTTTTATTTAATTTCGAACGTTTTTGAATCAATGCATGTTTTGATTTTGGCTCTCCGCAGAGGAATAATTAAAGCAAAATTTGCATTTTTTTTTTTTTTTGGCTAAATGGCTTTCTCATAATTTTGATCAAATGATTTTGAGAAAAAAAGAGCGGGGGAGGAAGCCTAGTTGCCCTCCGATTTTTTGGTTAATTAAAAAGGCAACTAGAATTTTTAATTTTTTACGAATATTTTTATTAGTAAAAGATTTACGTAACTTATAAATTAGCTTACGTAAAGAACTTTTGTATTCTCATATTTTTATTACATATATGAGGGGGCTCGCCCCCTTGTCAGATCCTCGCTCTTTACACTAAAGCTTAAATTTTGTCCCAATTCATTAAGAATGACCCCAGAATCACAAAAGCCGTAGAATAAATAGCTAAAATTACTAAAAATACTTTAGCATAAAGAGCGAGGTATTAGGAGGAGGTGAGCCCCTCAAATGGGTAATAATTTCTGTTTGTTTTAAGTTTTAATGCTGCTCCTTACTTCCAGCTGAAAGAACTTTTTCATATTTATTTTTTCATTGTTTTTTTTTTTTAAATAATGCTAGTAAATCCTGCGTTCCCTTCATGGAGATTTTCTTCCCCCATGACAAATTATCGATGGAAAGTTCCCCCAGCATATCCTCCTCTTCTCAACCCCTCCCCCAACCAAAAATCCTCCTGAAAACGCCTGTACACTTCCCAATATCCATTACTATATGTAAGCACTGGTCAAAGTTTGTAACTTGTAGCCCCTCCCACGGGGACTGTGGGGGAGTAAGTCGTCCCCAAAGACATAGTTATAAGGTTTTTCGACTACGTTGAATAAAGTTGCTATCTCAGGATTTTGATCTGTTGACTTTGGGAAAATAATTAGCGTGGGAGGGGGCCTAGGTGCCCTCCAATGTTTTTGGTCACTTGAAAAGGGCACTAGAACTTTTCACTTCCGTTGGAATGAGCCCTCTTGCAACATTCTAGGACAACTGGGACGATACGATCACCCCAGGGGAAAAAAAAAACAAAAAACAAAAAAACATAAAAAACAAACAAACAAATAAACACGCATCCGTGATCTGCCTTCTGTCAAAAAATACAAAATTCCACATTTTTATAGGTAGGAGTTTGAAACTTCTACAGCAGGGTTTTCTGATGCGCTGAATCTGATGGTGTAATTTCCATTAAGATTCTATGACTTTTAGGGGGTGTTACCCCCTATTTTCTAAAATAACGCAAATATTCTCAGGCTCGTAACTTTTGATGAGCAGAACTAAACTTGATTAAACTTATATATTTAAAATTAAAATTAAAATCCGATTATTTTGATGTAGCTATTGGTATCAAAATTCCATTTTGTAGAGTTTTGGTTACTAGTGAGCCTGGTCGCTCATTACTACAGGTCGTTACCCCGAACTGTTTGATAGACAGGGTCACAGGTAGAAATATAGTATTTTTATTGCGAGATTTCCACGCACAGGTCAGGAAAAATAGGGATAGATGGTATCCTGGCCTAAGCGTATTTGGTGAAGGAATAGAAACTACCTCCCGTATAGTTGGAATATTAGCATGGAATAATAGTGAAAAAGCTTTATGTTTAATAAAGAGGAGAGGGGGTTTAAGTAAGAATCATCTGAGTGATAGATCATATGAAAACAAAAGGAATGTACAGAAAATTGGGAAGGCATTAAAACATGAACTAAGGAGATGTGAAGTGGAGGCCATGGATAAAAATGTCGAGGATCTGGAAGATGCAACTAGACGGCATAGTTTTAAAATATTGTATAACTGAAGGGAGCAGTCAATAGTCAATCCAGACTTGTTCCAGCTAAATATAGGAATGGACCACAATTAGTGATAGGGAAAGAGCCAAAGCAAGACTGACAGAACATTTTGAGAATATGCCAAACCAAGATATAGATGCAAGAAAAGATATAGAGGAAAATGAAAAAGTTTGTAATGCCTCGGATGTGAAGTATGTACTAACAGCACTAACAGTTAATGATGTACTAACAGCATTAACAAAATAATAAGGCTGCAAAGGCTTAGAGTGTGGTTATTGAGTTTCTTAAATATGGTGGCTCTGAGGTTAAAAATAAATTACTAACGATTATGAGAATGATTTATGAAAAAGGGGAAGTACCTAGTGATTTTAGGTATACCCTAATTAAACCACTGTATAAAAAAAGTGATAAGAGTGAGTTTGATTGTTGTCGAGGCACTAGTCTGGTCTCTATAGATATCAAATTATTTATTAATATGATATTTTTTACACTCTGCTGTTGACACAATTATAAGAGAAGAACAAAGTGGTTTTAGAAAAAGGTAGAGGATGTGTCCACCAAATTTTCACTCTTAGGTTTATAATTGAGGAGGGCCTGAGTTATCAAACATCTTTGGTCCTCATTCTTATAGATTATGAGCAAATTTTCTATTTTGCTGATAGAAGAGCTTTAGTGAAGGTTTTATCCTTTTATAGTATATCAAATTATTTACATTAAAGCGATTAGTGCTATGAACAAGAATATCACTGCTGCGGTTGAAGTAGGAATTGAGGTTAGCATATGGTTTCGTATTACCTTTGCAGAATTATTAGTAAATAAGGTGGGAGCAGTGAAGATGTCAAAAGTAGAATAGCCAAGGCCCATGGTGTTTTTCATAGGAATGGAAAGATAAGTATGTAAACCAGGATTAGAATAGTGGCAGCTAAAGAAATGACAGTGGTAAAATATGGCTCTGAAGCATGGGCGCTCCGCAAAGAAGATGAATATTTGCTAGATGTTTTCCATAAAAAGCGCCTACGGATTTTTCTGGTACGCGGCTGACTGACCATATTTCGTGCTTCAAAATGGTGGTTCAATCCTGCTTTCTAAGGCAATAATAAGAGAAATGTTGAGATGCACGTTCAGCAGATGAAGGATGAGAGTTTGCTGAACATTGTCCTTTTCTGTTAGCCATCTAGGGCTAAACAGAAAGCAGGTTGCCAGCAGTGGGGGTGGGAAGAAGCCATAAAGAAAAATTTAAAAGAAACGAGAACTTCCCTGTGAGGGTGTAAAGAGGGAGAATTGAATAGATTAGGATGGAAGAGGAGCGATTAGGATAGGATGGAAGCTGCAGTGAGTTGCTATTAGTGGCAGTGTTATATTGGTTGAGCAAAAATAGTAAGAGTCGCTGACCTGTTAATACCCACAGTCGTTCTCGATGTAGCGCTGAGGTTTCTTATTGGCAACCATACACTCAGTGCCTTTTGATTTTTTTTTCAAATCAACGTTTAGTTTTAAAGCCTAATGGACCGATTGCAAAATCTGTAGGAGGGTGGAGGTTGATCTGCCCATTATCCATAGAGACATAGTTACTGGACCTTTCTACTATACTGAACAAAATAGCTGTCTCAAAATTTTGGCGGGATGTGTTTGGAAAACAACTTGGCTTAGAAGGAGGGCGTTGCCCTTCAGTCTCTTTTGACACTTAAAAACAAAAATGAAACTTTTAATTTTCAATTGAATTAGCCGCTTTAAAAATTCCAATCATATTTCTAGCAACTATAGAGCGGTGCTATATATGCTATTGTTTATATGTCTTTTTAATACCTGCGTTCCTATGTTTTTTTGTTTAATTGACTACCCCCCTAAAAATTCCCTAAAACAATTACCATAATACCCAAAGCGTCATTAGTAACAGTAACTGTAGTGATTTTATCAACAGTATAGCCTACACACAGTGCCTTCTGGCTAGTTCAAAATCCGTCACAACTTACCCTAAAGGGGTCTAACTTAATAGTGTAAACCGTTTTTTTTCTTCTTCTTCTCTGAGTAAGTGGCTCGTTCATTTTCCCCTTTTTTACAGGCCAAAGAGCCTTTGGGTAAATAGTAAAATGTAATATTGTATGTGTGTTTCGTGATGACTAAATCTTATCTTCTTGACAAACTGCGCACAGGCAGAGTGTTGGGATTCAGCTTACCTTCATCCCAGCAAAATAAAAATCCCTGGCAACTTCACCTTCACACCCTTAGGCATAGTTGTACAACAAGTCGAGTAGTAGTATTAGTATGATCAGCAGTAGTATTAATAGTAAAACGGTAGTACTAGTTGTAGCAGCAATATGATCGTATTGCGTTTTGGTCAGTTTAACATCCCTCTCATTAAGTTCTGGAAGTTTCAATACACGACATGTTTTGATTTGGTCCAAAGCACCCCTCATTGGTCTCTGAAAGGCTCACCAAAATGTACTTATCTTTTTGGAATGTAAAGTTATAACATGCATACCTTTTTTAATGACATATAAAATATGTGAGCAACTAGCAAATTGCCTAACTTCCCCTGAAGACTGTGGGGGGAGGGGGGTCGACATCCCAAAGAAGCAAATACTGGATTTTCAACAATGCTGAACAAAATTTCCCTCTTAAAATTTTATTTTATGAGGAATGAAGGGCTTGGAGGAAGGAAGGTGTTTGCCCTCTATTCACTTTTGTCTCTTCAAAAAGGACACTAAAACTTCAGACTTCCAATCAAATCAATCCAATCAGAAATTTATACAACAACCCCTTCCGTAAAAACGTTATATGCCTCAGACATAACTTGCAATCCTTGACACTGAGCTCTGGTGGATTTTGTCCACCCCGGAAGCATTGTTATATCCTCTTTATACTATTATAAACAAAATGGCAATCTCAGAACTTCAATCGGAGGTGCTTGGAGAAAAGAGGATGTTGGGGAAGGAGCTAGTTACTCTCCGTCACATTTTATTCATTAAAGGGAACCAGAGCTTCAAATTTACGATCAAATAATCCTCTTTTTAAGTTTACATGACCATCCCTTCCACCTTATATGTCCCAAAGCATAACTTAAGACCCTTGCCACTAGATTCTGGGGGGATGTGTCAAACCTAAGATCTTGTATGTGATCTTTGGACTGTTTTTTAAATAAATGGCTATCTTAAAATGTTTTATCTAGTAAATTTTGGGAAAATAGGACGTGAGGGAGAGCATTTTGACTCTGAACAAGGCCAATAGAACTTTTCATTTCCAATTAGCCCCTTTTGAAGTTTATTGAACCATCCTTTCCATCAAAACTGTATTTGCCTCCGGAGAATAACTTGCAACCCTTGCCCTCAGGACCATGGGGGCTGCAATCTTCAAAGACATCATTACTGGACTTTTTAACTATGCTAAATAAAATGACTCCATTGAAGCTTTGATCAGAGGGTTCTGGGGAATAATGGCCTCGGGAGCGGATAGTTACCCTTCATTCACTTGACTCTTAAAAAAGGGCACTAGAGCCTCTAGTTTCCGATCTAATGAGTCCCATCCGTAGTTTAGATGACCATATCCTCCATAAGAACCTTATATACCCCTGAAACATAGCTTACAACCATTGCCCCCTGACTCTGGGGGATTGCGTCAGCCCAGAGAGCCTTGTCATATGATTTTTAAACTTTTTTGTGCAAAATATCTATCACAAAACTGATTTCTGATGTATTTAAGGAAAAACGAACGTGGGGGGGGGGCTGGTTACCTTTTGATCCCTTTGACTCTTAAAAAAGAGCTATGAGGTCATATGGCACTTGTGACGCGGCCGGACCAGTCAAGAGCCAAAAGCTCATATGGTATGAGCTGTAGTAAAATTCGAAGAATCAATAGATTGATTTAAAAGGAAAATTAGATGCTTAATCCCGGTCGGGATTTAAAATAAGAGCTCTGAGTCACGATCTCCTTCTAAATATCAAAATTCATTGAGATCCGATCACCCATTTGTAAGTTATAAATACCTCATTTTTTCTAATTTTTCCTCTCCCTTCAGCCCCCCTGGTGGTTAAATCGGGGGAAACAAATTTATCAAGTCAATTTGTGCAGCTCTCTGACACGCCTACCAATTTTCATCGTCCTAGCCCGTCCAGAAGCACCAAAGTCCCCAAAGCACTGAACCCTAACCCCTAACTCCCCCAAAGAGAGCGAAACTAGTACGGTTACGTCAATCACGTATCTACAGCATTTCCTCATTCTACCCAATAAGTTTCATCCCGATTCCTCCACTCTAGGCGTTTTCTAGGATTTCTGATTTCCCCCTCCAACTCCCCCCAATGTCCACAGATCTCGTCTGGATTTTAAATAAGAGCTCTGAGATATGAGTTTCTTCTAAATATCAAATTTCATTAAGATCCGGTCACTCGTTCCTAAGTTAAAAATACTTCGATTTTTTTAATTTTCTAAATTAACGTATTAAGGGTTTAAAATCAAAACCTTTGGATATTGAAGGGATTAGTGTTTTTAATCTTGTTCCTAATTCTTTTGAAGTGGCATCTCAGTTCCAACTGTTTTTTCATATGTGTTTTAGTTGTTCGTGTGTGCCAGATTTGTTCTTATACGGTAGCGTCACGTCACTTCAAAAAAAAAAGAAAAAGACCCTGTTTGTTGTAGTTCTTTAGGCCATAACGGTAGCTTTTACTCTTAGCAAACTTTTTGAACGCCTCCTACTGCCTTATCAAACAGTTCGTGGTAACGAACTGTAGTAAGGAACGACCCGGCTCAATAGCATTTTAATGCTGATTTTAAATATATAAGTTTCATCAAGTTTAGTCTTACCGATAAAAAGTTACGAGCCTGAGAAAATTTGCGTTATTTTAGAAAATAGGGGAAAACACCCCCTAAAAGTTATAGGATCTTAAGGAAAATCACATCATCAGATTCAGCGTGTCAGAGAACCATACTGTAGAAGTTTCAAACTCCTATCTACGAAAATGTGGAATTTTAAATTTTTTGCCTGAAGGCAGATCACGGATGCGTGTTTATTTGTTTTTTTTTGTTTTTTTTTTCAGGGGTGATCGTATCGACCCAGTTGTCTTAGAATGTTGCGAGAGGGCTCACTCTAACGGAAATGAAAAGTTCTAGTGTCCTTTTTAAGTGACCAAAAAAATTGGAGGGCACCTAGGCCCCCTCCCAAGTTAATTATTTTCGAAAAGAAAACAAAAATCAGTTAGAATTATCAAATGTAGAAAGCCTTATTTTTACGGGGAGTATTGGCCATGGGGGAGGGGGGTATTTTCCTTTGGGGCTCTTTTCTGGGAGGTAATTTTGCGTAGGACTATTTTACACGGGCGTATTTTTCTCGGGAGGTCGGAGGTATTTTCTGTGGTGGTGGTGGGGGGGGGGGTATTTTCCATGGAGATTAACGCCTGGAACCATCAACGAGCCCAGAGTCCACAGGACAAGGGCTGCAAGTTAGACAATTCGCTCATTGTTTACACATAGTATAGGCCTATGCTGTCGAGAAAGGCTCTAGGTATTTACCCCCGGTGTTTATCCCTCCTCCGTAAAATACTATGTGTTAAACATACATAGTATAAAACATATACTAAGTGTAAAAAATGAACGGATTGTCTAACTTACAGCCCTTGTCCTGAGGACTCTGAGGTGGTGGACATCCCCATAGACATAATTACTGGACCTTTCAACAATTCCAAACAGAATAGCTTTCTTTCAATTTTGATCAGATATGTTTTTGGGGAAAGACAGACTTGGGTTGGCTGATTGCCCTCCATTCACTTTTGACTCTTAAAAGGGGCAGTAAAACGTATGATTTCCAATGAAATGAGCTCCTTCCGATCGAAAGTTTATACGATTATCCGTTCCATATGAGCCTTATATATCCCAGGCATAACTTACAACCCTTGCTCATGGGCTCTGGGGGATTGTGTCCACCCTAAAGACGCTGTTACATGTTTTTTTTGTTATTACTAACAAAATGTGTACTTCACAATTTCAGTTGAATGCGTGTTAGGAACAGAGGATGTCAGGGAGGGGGGCTAGTTGCTTTCCATCATGTTTGACTCTAAAAAGGGAGCTAGAACTATACATTTCAACTCAAATGAACCTCTTCTAAAGTTCATATGACCACCCCTTCTATGAAAACGTTATATAACCCTGGGGCATAACTTACAACCCTTACTCCAGTCTCTGGAGGATTTCTTCCATCCCAAAGGTCTTATTATATGGTATTTGGACTCTTTTTGACCAAATGGCTATCTAAAAAATATTTGATGCATTTCTAGAAAATACGACGTAGGAGGGGGGGGGGGCTTTATATGGTCACATTCACTCTTAAAAAGAACCAGAACATCTGATTTCCAATCCAATGAGCCCCCTTCGAATTTTATACTGCCGCAATTTCCATAAAAACCTTATTTGCTCTCAGGGCATAACTTACAACCTTTACGCCGAGGGCTGTGGGGGGATGTCAACCTCAAAGACATAATCTTCAACTACGCTTAATAAATTACCCATCTCAACTTTTTTTTTAGATGTGTTTTAGGAATTGGTAGGCGTGGAGGGGGGCTTGTTGCCTTCCAATCACTTTTGACTATTATGAGAGGTCCTTTCAATTTCCAATCGAATGAGCCTTAATTACAACAAATGGCCATCTCAAAATTTCTATCAGATACATTTTGGGAAAATAAGAGGTGGGGAGGGGGGGGGGGTGAAATCAATCCTTCGATCACTTTGAATCTTAAAAAGCCTTACTAGAACTTCTGATGACCAATCCAATGACCCTCTCCAAATTTTATACGACCATTATATGTCTCATTATATGGGGCACATAAGACCATTATATGGCCTTATTATACCATCATTTTACTGACCATTATGCCGACCATTGTACCATTATACCGACCATTATATGGGCATATAAGGTTCTATTAAAACCTTATATGCCCCAGGGCATAATTTATAATCCTTGCGCTGAGGGCTTTTTGGGAGTGGGGGTGTCATCTTCAAAGACATAGTTTCTGGACCTTTTAACTACGCTAAACAAAATGACTATCTCAAAATTTGATTGGATGTGTTTGGGGGTATGGGCTTGGGAGGGGGGCTAGTTGCCCTCCAATCATTTTTGAAATTTATAAGGGGCACTAGTCCCTTCAATTTCCAATCGAGTGAGCCTTTTTTGAAGTTTCTGCGACAACAAATTGGTCATCTAAAAATTTCTACCATATACAATTCGGGAAAATGCAAGGTGTTCGGGAGGGGGTATCCACCGTCCAATTACACTGAATCTTAAACAGGGTAATAGGACTTCTGGTTAGGAATCCAATAATCCTCCTTCGAAGTTTATACATCCAACCTTTCAAAAGAAAACCTTATATAACCCCAGGGTACATCTTGCAACCCTTACCCTGAGAGCTGTGGGGGGAAATTTTTATCCTCAAAGACCCAATTTGTAGATCTTTTAACCACCCTGAACAAAATGGCTATCTCAAAATTATAATTGGATATTTTTTGTAAAATGGTGGGCGTTGGAGGGGGGTTCGTTGTTCTCTAATTATTTTCAACGATTAAAAAGTGAACTTGTCCCGTCAATGTCTAATCGAAAGAGCCTTTTTCCAAGTTTCTATGAAAGCAAATGGCCATCTCAAAATTTCTACCAGATGTTTTTTGGGAAAATACGAGGTGTGGGAGGGGGGGGGGCTACCAACAGTCCAATCACTCAGAATCTTGTAAAGAGGACTAGAACTTCTGATTGTTGCTCCAATGAGCTCCCTCTGAAATTTATATAATCACCCTTTCTATATAAACTTTATATGCCCCGAGGGCATAACTTGCAACCCTTGCCCTGAGAGTTTTTCTTTAGGGGGGGTGGGGCATCATCCCCACAGACATAATGACTGGATCTTCCAGCTACGTTGGATAAAATGGTTATCTAAAAGTTTTGATAATATGTTTTCTGGGAAATAGTGGGAATAGAAAAGGGGTTAGTTACCCTCCAATTACTTTTCACTATTAAAAAGGCATTAGCCCTTTCAATATTCAATTGGATTAGCCTCTTTCGAAGTTTCTACGACCACTACTTTGATGCGAAGTGCCATGGTCTCAAATAAACCAAAAACGACCAACAAAAAAGAATAATAATTTATTGTTCACACATTGCTGTTTACTCTGGCAGTGCTATTGGGCTGCCTACGACCAAAAAACTGAAAGGCAAATAATTTTTCACACATACGTTTTCCACAAGGATATTTGATAAAGAATTTTGAATAGCTATTATTTTCTGCATAGTTAACAAGTCCCTAAACTCTGCCTTTGGGAATGACATGACCCCTATTAATTTCTGGGTATAAAACCGTAGGCTATAAAATTTGCCCATCTTTAAACATCGTATTTTTTATTTTGAAATGCATGGGCATTTTTCTAATGAGGAGGATTCCCTGGGTAAATTTTACACCAAGGTTGGGGGGGGGGGTTCCTTGACATCCTCTGAAAAATGGTGAGATGCTAAATACTTAGAAACATTCAACTAAAATATTTCAAAAGAAGCAATATCAAATTTAAAGCGAACAGAAGCTATTCCGTATATAAGGGGCACTGCCTATGACCAAAAAGATTGAGAGTCAAATAGTCCCCTTTTCACACCTATGTTTTCCCCCAAAATATCTAATAAAATTTTTTAAATAGATATTATTTTCAGCTTAGTTGACAAGTCTATACTGTGCCTTTGGGAATGACATGACCCCTATCTATTCTTATGTATAAGGCCATAGGCTATAAAATTTATCCATCGTTAAATATTGTTTTTTTTAGTTTGAATTGCATGGACATTTTTTGATTGGGGAGGAATCCCTAGTAAATTTTATATCGAGAAGGAGGGGATTCACTAACATCCTTTGAAAAACGGTGAGATGCTAAATTATTACGAAAATTATATACAAAAAATAGATTTACAATTAAATTACAAATAAAAAATTATTTAGAAAAATATTTGCAAGAAATAGGCTTCGAAATCAATCAAAATTTATAGTCAGTATTATGGATACAAAAGATGTTGATTGTTTATCCGTCTTCTTATTTGATTTTGTGTTGATTCAGTGCTAACTGCACATTAAACTCGTGGAGATTTATATTTAATGTTTACAAACATTGGTTGAAGTATAATTACCCTTGAATTATCCCATTGGTTTTTTTTAGTCATTCATTAATTTTATTTTAGAACGAAAATTACAATTTCAATAAATACTTCTCCCCAAAAATATTTTATTTTTACGTCAGTGTTTACCATTTATTCAGTAAAATTCAAAATTTCCTATTTTCCTTATTTGTAGTTTAGTAGTCAGGCTGGGATCGTAAAAAAGTTCTTAGAATGAAAATTGGTCCGTGAGCTAAAAAAAAAAAAAAATCTCGAAATCACTGCTCGAAACACAATTAAAAAATGACGTGATATCGAATGATCTCGAATATTCCTCGGGTTTTTCTGTTCACAGCGCTACCTATGTTAAACTCAGTTACCGCCAAGTGTTTCTAAAAGAAAAGAGCAGCAGGCTTAGCACGCTGCAGTGAATGAAAATGGGTATATTATTTTATTTAGATAGGTTGCTAATGATGTTTTTGGAATAGGCTGCTAATAGTTTTTTTTTAAACAGTCAATACAATATTCTGTTTTAGGCTGGAAGTCTAGAAAATAGGGTCTTTAAGATGAAAGTAGCCTAGTTATTATTAGCCTAACATGTTTTTCCTGTGATTTCACTATAGCCTACTTTGCCTTCAAATCTCACCCTAATGCGCAAATGCAAAGCCTAAGCTGTATATTTCCCTGGCTATGGGTTTTATGGCTCTTGGTTTTGTTAGCATTGATTCAATTTTCAGAGAGAAGGGTTGAAATATAGGCCTAACTGATATATTGCAAAATACATAGAAAATGTAGAATCTCAGTAATGGGCCTTTTTAAAATTTGCTGCAAAATTATATTTCTGAGCTAAATATGGCTAGACTTGCTTCAGCCGTGGGTTTTAGTCTACAGTTGGAAGTGTTGAGAAAGAAGTAGCCTAAGTTAAGAAAACAAATTTTGTTTCACAATATGTAGGCAAATTGTAGTTTCCTCTATGACTTATTCCCTTATTTGCAAATATACGGGCCAAATTAGATTTCCCATGCATTTTCCAAGGATTAAATAGGCCTAAAAAAATAAGTTTTTTAAACTGAAAGTAAGGAGCAACATTAAAACTTAAAACAAACAGAAATTACTTTGTAGGCCTATATACAAGGGGTTGCTTCCTCATCAACGCCCCGCTCTTTATGCCAAAGTTTGACTCTTTCTCTCAACTCTTCTTTTTAAAACAGTAAAAAACTTCAGTGTAAAGAGTGGGGCATTGATGAGGAAGCAACCCCTTTCATATACAAAGTAATTTCTGTTTGTTTTAAGTTTTAATGTTGCTCCTTACTTTCAGTTATCCCAACCAGGTCCAGTGTCATTAGGGGAGGGGGCAACAATCTTGGAAAACACTTAAAGAAGAGAGATCAGGATGAAACTTGGTGGAAAGAATTAGCACAAGTCCAAGATAGGTGACTGACATAAGTGGACCAGATCCACTCTCTTAGGTGTAGCTGGGGGGGGGGAGTAATTCAGAAAAATTAGTAAAATGAGGTATTTGTAACTTACAAACTGGTGATCATATCTTTACTGATAAATCTATTTTTAGGAAAGAGTGACAGAATGAGAAAAAAAATACAAAAGAAATATAAATTAGGGTATGAATTTGTCTATCTAAGGGAGGGGTAGAGGGTAAATTGAAGCCATTTTAGGAATGGTTCAAGTATGTCAGTTTTGAAAAAATCTGTTCTCAGAATTTTATAGTTCTTCCTTTGAACAGACCTAATTATACACTATTGCCCTTTAAAAGTAAGGAAACTATTTCAAAATACTATCATTCATAAAAGTGTACTACCTTTTTTTAATACCACTTTTCCCTTTGATGTTCAGATATATACCCCAAATATATATTCTCATTGAATTTTTTATCATAAAACTTTTCTTTCTGCTGCTTGGTTACTGTTAATTTAATTAGAAGAAAGATATAAGCTTGAGAAAAGTCATTTGTAACATTCTATCTTGGGTATTGGCTTGGATAACTTTCTGCATTTTGGTAATTATACTAAGAAAAGTAGCAGCAAACTAGAGCCTTTGTTTTTGTATATTTAACTCTATTTTTGCTTGGCCAGGTCTAATCTCAGATAGATATCTTGATTTTAAAAATATTTTTTCAATGTTTTGACAACAGGCTTCTAATCTCAAACATAAATAGTTGAGATTGGTTGATATGTAAGACTAGACTAGTTGGGAATAACCAACTACAATCTTGGAAAACTAAAATCATATACATACTGCACAGATTTTAACAAATTCAATGATGAAGCAGTCTACTTCTTAGATTGTAAGTTAGAAAGTTTACAAGGATTTAACTGTTGAACTATCCAACTAATCTTTTGTTTAGGATTGAACAGTATTTTCCAAGATTAGACTAAAGCTTTAAATGTACATATTAGAATAAGCTCCAATATTGAATATCATATTTTTTAGGTGCTATTATATTCTAGATAATCACATTCTCATGAACAAAATTTAGAAAAATGATCAAACTATCTAGTACAACAGTTCAAAATAGGGATGATTACTGTTATACTTTTGTCATGGAAAGGCAGTGTGGTCTTTGAAGTTAACTATCTAGTTCTTGGTGTTATAAGAAATTTTACACCCAGTTTGGTAGAAATAAAGATAGATGGTATCCTAGACTAGGTAAATTAGATAAAGAAAAAGAAACAGTAATGGCTACACCCTACTGCAATTTTATAGGTATTACAACTATAGTTATAACCAATTGCGACAAGCTTGAAAGCTTACTGTATTTGGTATTAATAAATAAATAAATACAGTATTTAGTTGAACATGGCCCATACCTTTGCAGAGTGTTCACATTACGATAAAGCAGCTAATCCAATAGATTTTGTTGTTTTAAACCAAAGACTGTTAGGATCAATACAAGATACAAGGGCATATAGGAGTACTGTTATTGATGTTAAAAGTAAAGATCACTGTATAGTAGGGTTTATGGCTAATTCGCTGCTGAAATTAAAGAAAAATAACTACATTTCAGGAAGGTATGCTTTTAGTAAACTTCATGATGATAATTCAAGAGAAAATTTCCAAGAACAGATGAATACCAAACTCGATAGTTTGAAACTTGACAGTGTAGAAGATGGATGGAATAATTTTTGGAAAGTCATATGTAAAGTTGCTGATAAAGGTACTTTTTTTTTAACTTCAGCTTATATTATGTGCTCAGTCTCATTGAGAGACAGTTTTTGGTCTTGCTTCAATTTTCTTGCCCAAATTGACAAAATTCTTGCCCTGATGCTTTAAAAGAAAAAGGCTTTTGCCAGCTTTGCCTCTTGCTCAGACTATCAGTCTTGGGTTTTTCTTCAATTAGCCATGTCTCTAACTCTTTTATTTTAAGACCACCAGCTTGATTTTAATTCTAAAATCCAACTGTTTTAAATTCGCCTAAAGATGTAAATCTATTAGAGGTGAGAAAGAAAAAAATTACAACAAATAAATTCGTTTTTTATGGGCTTCTGTCAATTAAATATAGAATATTAACTTAATTCAGGAAGGTTTAGATTTCTTATTTTAAATTATGTTATGAAAGAGAGAGAAGAAGAAGAGGTTTTATAGCAAAACAACGGAAAGAAGCGCATCAATTAAATTATATTTAAGACAAAATTACAATTTAATATAGCTTTTTGAACAAAATTGAATATTTAAACCTAATTCTAAACAAAACAAAAATTTATAGCTGAAATCAAATTCAAAACATTAATTTTTTCTTGATTCCATTATGAGGCACTAAAATTTTGAAAACAGAAGCCTTACTTTTAATTTAAAAGTTTGAAGGGCCATTGGAAAAAAAGGCTGTACTAATATCAATGATATTGTTTTTATGGTAATTGGTATTAACCAAGTGACATGTAGCAATCGCAAATTCTGTCTGTCTGTCTGTCTTGGATTTGCTACTTCAGGCACTTCCAGGCAAAGTAGGACAATGAAACTTGGCAGGTGCATCAGGGACCGGATGTACTAATATCAATGGTATTGTTTTTATGGCGATTGGTATTAACCAAGTGACATGTAGCAATCACAAATTCTGTCTGACTGTCTGTCTGTCCTGGTTTTGCTACTTCAGGCAGTTCCAGGCAAGCTAGGACAATAAAACTTGGCAGGCGCATCAGGGACCGGACCAGATTAAATTAGAAATAGTCATTTTTCCGATTTGACTATCAAGGGGGGGGGAGTGCGGGGCCAGTTAATTTGGAAAAAATAGAAAAAATGAAGTATTTTTAACTTATGAACAGGTGATGGGATATTAATGAAATTTGATGTTTGGAAAGATATAGTGTCTCAGAGCTCTTATTTTAAATCCCGACCAGATCCGGTGACATTGGGGGGAGTTGGTGGGGGGAACCTCAAATCTCGGAAAACGCTTAGAGTGGAGGAATCGAAACGAAACTTGGTGGGAAAAATAAGTAGAAGTCCTATATACGTTATTGACATAACCGGAACGGATCTGCTCTGTTTGGGGGAGTTGGGGTGGTGGTGGTTAATTCTGAAAAAATAGAAAAATGAGGTATTTTTAACTTACGAAGGAGTGATCGGATCTTAATGAAATTTGAAGTTTGGAAGGATATCGTGTCTCAGAGATTTTATTTTAAATCCCAACCGGATCTGGTGACATTGGGGGAAATAAAGGGGAGGGGACCTAAAATCTTGGAAAGCGCTTAGAGTGGGGGGAACGAGATGAAACCTGGTGGGAAAAATAAGCACAAGTCCTAGATACGTGATTGACATAATCGGAATGGATCTGCTCTCTTTGGGAGAGTGGGGGGGGAGGCTTAATTAAAAAAAATTAGAAAAATGAGGTATTTTCAACTTACAAAGCAGTGATTGGATCTGAATGACGCTTGATGTTTGGAAGGAAATCATGTCTCAGAGCTCTTATATTAAATATCGACCTTATCCGGTGAAGGGAAAATGGGGGGGGAACCTAAAATCTTGGAAAATGCTTAGAGTGGAGGGATTGGGATGAAACTCGGTGGGAAAAATAAACACAAGTCCTAGATACCGGATTGACATAACCGGAACGGATCTGCTCTTTTTGCGGGAGTTAGGGGAGGGGGTTAATTCTAAAAAATAGAAAAAGAGGTATTTTTAACTTGCAAAAGATTGATCGGATCTTAATCAAATTTCATATTTAGAAGGACCTCGAAACTCAGATCTCGTATTTTTTATCCCAAGCGGGTCCAATGTCATTAGGGGGGGGGACCAAAAATTTTGGAAAACGCTTAAAGCGTAGAGATCAGGATGAAACTTGGTGGAAATAATAAGCACTTATTTTAATTATTTATTTTTAACTTTCGAATGGGTGACTCAGGACCTTGGAGGCCTGACTCAGGACCTGAGTCACAAGGACCTTGTGACTCAGAGCTCATATTTTAAATCTCGACCGGCATTAAGCTTCTGATTTTTCTTTTAAAGCAATCTATTGATTCTTAGAACTTTGCTAGAGCTCATACCATATGAGCTCTTAGCTCTTGGCTCTTTCGACCTCGTCACAAGTGCCATATGAGCTCTTAGCTCTAGTTACTTGAGAAATTTTTAAGATCTGCGTTTTCCCAGTTTGGAGCAACTGTCAAAAGTTGCCATGAGAGCCTGGCTGGTGTTGGTTATGGCCCAAAGAAAACATGAGGTAGGCAAACATCTGTAATCAGTGTTCTTGCCGTTACCTAACCGGTGTAATTGAAGCTGAAATAGGCCCTAATGAAAGGTATAAATACGTCTGGGAAAGCTTAGTTTTAAATAAAGGAGAAACAAGGTAGTTTGACCATTTGGGTGAGGTCGGGGGGGGGGGTGGAGAGGTGAACATCAAATGATGAAAGGTAAAAACACGTGTGAAATGTATAAAAGGAGTACCAAAAAGTAAAAATTTGAATGAACAATATACGGTAGCAATTTAAGGAGGAAGGTCAGAAAGCTACCTCGAGCTGGAGGCATGGGAATTTAGATTGTAAAAATCAGTTATGAAATTGAAAAACAAACAGTAGCTGGTACAAAGGAACGATAAAATTTACTGAGAGAGACGGGGTTATTTTTAGCAGAAGGGAAAGGAACCAGAAATAATTAACAAAAGAAG
Source organism: Artemia franciscana (assembly GCF_032884065.1). Classification (NCBI taxonomy): domain Eukaryota; kingdom Metazoa; phylum Arthropoda; class Branchiopoda; order Anostraca; family Artemiidae; genus Artemia; species Artemia franciscana. The sequence goes on along the minus strand of NC_088878.1, from coordinate 12,097,869 downwards.
CAGATCCAAGATCTAAGAGGGGCCTAAGAGAGTCCCCCTGATAAGGTTGATGCAAAAATATGCATAGAAAAGGGATGTCAATTTTAATAAGATTAAGAAAAGCCTGAAGACTGGGGGGGAGGGGGCTTCAGAAAATAAATAAATATCAAACCAAAATGCTCAGAATTTTGAATTTTTTACGTATAATCAAGACATCTGGAAGGGTTCGTTCTAGAAAGTAGTTCTATTATAAGAAATAAATCATTAGACTGATCCAGAACCCTTTTCTGGTATTTCACTTGGAGTAATTTAAAACCAACGTTTTTGAAACATAATAACAATTCTGTGTAGTAAGTAAAGTATACTACATAAGAGAAAATATCGGTAGACGGATCAGAAGGTCCTCCCAGTGGAGAGGGACATGGACAGGAATATGTTAGTCTAAGAATACGCAAGTGCCTCACATTTTGGGCCCATAAATACTTATTAATTCAGGGTTATAGATTTTATATTGTTTGATCCTATCCGGATTTTGTCTAATACCTTTGGCATGCGGTTTAATTTGATGTGACGTACAAAAATCAATAAAATTCTAGTAATTTGAGTTTTACTCTCATTATCTCCTGGGCTCAAAGTAAAGCTCCTATGATGTTAAAACACTCTAGGTCACGGGCATTCCGAATCCCCCCCCCCTCTCAAAATTGATATCCGAAAGATTGCACCTAAGGTTGTTTATTCCCTAGTAAATGTTTTGCTGTCTTAGCCAACCTCATCGAAGTTTCAAAACTATCCCATACTATTTAGTGTTGCTGTTCTTAATTTGAAGAAATGGTTGGATCCACTATCAAAGAGGTGATATGTGCCTGAACAACCAAACCCTGTGGAACAAACACCTTTGATGCAGAGTCTGTTTTGTGGAAAATCTTTTCCGTAAGAGAATACCGCTGGAAAACCCCGCCCTTTCACTAGAAATTCCCTTTGGGACCCTCATCTCTACGGACTATTCCCTCTGCAGAAAATCACTGAAGGAAAATTTATTTCTTTTAAATCTTTTCTTGTTTTTTTTTTGTGGTTGGGATTTGAGCTCTATTATTGGGTTGAGAAACAGAATATTTTAGTTGATTTGCTTGTTGATTTGAAATGAGGGATTTTAGCCAATCGTCCGTTTGAGCTTTCGAAAGACTCCTAGATAAAGAAGGTTTCCTTTCTGATAATTAAACTAAATAGAAAATTATACTAAGATGCTAAATAAATATTTTTCAAAAGTAAGATCCAAATAAACACAAGTATCTTCTATTCTATCTCTTACATTACCCCTCTGTTTTTCCCTCTATTCCAAGCCTCCTCATCTACCTGGTTCCCCTTTCATTTACCACCTCTTATTAGTAAATTTATTTCTTCACCTTTTTTACGTGGGTGCACCTCTTCGTTCTGGACAATGCTTTCATATTCCCTTTGACAGAGATAAGTCTAGTTTTATCTCATCTTTTAAAGTTGTCAAAGTTTTTTTTACATCTGGTTTTATATTCATAGCTGCCATCTATTTTATTGTCTGAGAAATCACTCTTTATTTAAAAAAAAAAGTTCAGAGTCTTTAAATTGTGATAAATTGTATCATAGCTTCACATATCTCAATCCATTGGGTGTATTATAAGATTTTCAAAGGAAACATCCCTGCCATAAAATTTACAAGGTATTTTAAAGTTCATTTTTTCAGCCACGGTTCTCATGGGAGTAAGGTCCACAGAGTCATTCACTTACGCACAAAGTTGCAGAGACACTGATGGATGCTATTCTCCTTTTATTTGTGGGATTCAGAATGTTTCCATCAAGAAAAAGGCTGTAAAAAAAAAGAAAAAAAAATATTAACGTAGGAAAAACCAGATTATGACTCAGTGAAGCTTACGTTTAAAATACCCAGTTCAAAATTAATATACCAGAAAGAATTACTAAACCTGGTTAATTGTCCAATTTTAGTAAAAATTATGTTTTGAAATAATAAGACTTTTAGGGGCGTTTTATACTTTCACTTAACGAGATCTGTAATTACTTAAATGGGTCGGCAGCCTAATATCTATTTTGTCAGTGTTTGTTGTCAGAGTTTTTGTTGTAACTCTTTACAACACAAGTGGTTCTAACATTTTTCAAAATAATAGAAAATCTATTGCATATATGCAATTCAGTGTGTATATTTGCACACTAAGGGGGGAGGGGGGTTGTAAAGGCATTTCTGTGGTTAATAAATTACTTAAGGTATGCTAGTTTTCAAAATAAACTTCCTACCCTGACAGTGTACTCCCTTCTCCTGATAAACCCATTTATTGCTTTAATAACATATTTTCTGTTATTTTTTCCATTGTTTAATCTGTTCTAGTACTGCTTGTCTTAATTAGCCTCGAATATATCCAGTTTAAAATGAGTGACTGTGATGAATATTTGCAAAAAAAACTTTCAAATGTGTAAAAAATTTGAATCTTACACGGAGTGTAGCTCATGTGTATGTAATGCTTTTTCATTCGATTTGGGTAAATATTTTACCTATGATAAACTTGAATTTCCAGTTTTGATTTCCACTGTGTCTGATTTTTGCAAGCAGAAACTCGTATGCACAGACAAAAGATAATGAAAAGTTTTGCTAAAATGATCTATAAGTGGAACAGGAGGTATAGGGATACCACCGTTTAGCAACGTCCACATTTTTCTCTTTGATATTGCCTTTGATAACACATGTCTGAATTGATATGGGAAGTTCTAGTTTTCTTTTTAAGAGTCGAAAAGTGATCGGAGGGCAACTATCCCCCCCTCTCCAACATCCTTTTCCCCAAATATATCTGATCAAATTTTTCAAATAGCTTTTTTATAGTCCACCTGTCATTTAACAGTGCCTCTGGGGTAGACACAGCCCCCCAGAGCTATGGGGAAAGGATTATAAGTGGTGCCCTTGGGACATGTAAGGTTATTGTGGAAGGGATGGTCTTATCAACTCAGCAGGATGCTCATTTTATTGAAAATGGAAAGTTCTAATTTTATTTTGAACAATTAAATTTGATTGGTGGGCTATATGCCTCCCACGCTCCCCCCTCAAGTAATCCATGTGTCATATAACCCTCGCCACATATTGCTTTTTATCTCATCTTTTAAAGTTGTCAAAGTTTTTTTTACATCTGGTTTTATATTCATAGCTGCCATCTATTTTATTGTCTGAGAAATCACTCTTTATTTAAAAAAAAGTTCAGAGTCTTTAAATTGTGATAAATTGTATCATAGCTTCACATATCTCAATCCATTGGGTGTATTATAAGATTTTCAAAGGAAACATCCCTGCCATACAATTTACAAGGTATTTTAAAGTTTATTTTTTCAGCCACGGTTCTCATGGGAGTAAGGTCCACAGAGTCATTCACTTACGCACAAAGTTGCAGAGACACTGATGGATGCTATTCTCCTTTTATTTGTGGGATTCAGAATGTTTCCATCAAGAAAAAGGCTGTAAAAAAAAGAAAAAAAAATATTAACGTAGGAAAAACCAGATTATGACTCAGTGAAGCTTACGTTTAAAATACCCAGTTCAAAATTAATATACCAGAAAGTATTACTAAACCTGGTTAATTGTCCAATTTTAGTAAAAATTATGTTTTGAAATAATAAGACTTTTAGGGGCGTTTTATACTTTCACTTAACGAGATCTGTAATTACTTAAATGGGTCGGCAGCCTAATATCTATTTTGTCAGTGTTTGTTGTCAGAGTTTTTGTTGTAACTCTTTACAACACAAGTGGTTCTAACATTTTTCAAAATAATAGAAAATCTATTGCATATATGCAATTCAGTGTGTATATTTGCACACTAAGGGGGGAGGGGGGTTGTAAAGGCATTTCTGTGGTTAATAAATTACTTAAGGTATGCTAGTTTTCAAAATAAACTTCCTACCCTGACAGTGTACTCCCTTCTCCTGATAAACCCATTTATTGCTTTAATAACATATTTTCTGTTATTTTTTCCATTGTTTAATCTGTTCTAGTACTGCTTGTCTTAATTAGCCTCGAATATATCCAGTTTAAAATGAGTGACTGTGATGAATATTTGCAAAAAAAAACTTTCAAATGTGTAAAAAATTTGAATCTTACACGGAGTGTAGCTCATGTGTATGTAATGCTTTTTCATTCGATTTGGGTAAATATTTTACCTATGATAAACTTGAATTTCCAGTTTTGATTTCCACTGTGTCTGATTTTTGCAAGCAGAAACTCGTATGCACAGACAAAAGATAGATGAAAAGTTTTGCTAAAATGATCTATAAGTGGAACAGGAGGTATAGGGATACCACCGTTTAGCAACGTCCACATTTTTCTCTTTGATATTGCCTTTGATAACACATGTCTGAATTGATATGGGAAGTTCTAGTTTTCTTTTTAAGAGTCGAAAAGTGATCGGAGGGCAACTATCCCCCCCCTCTCCAACATCCTTTTCCCCAAATATATCTGATCAAATTTTTCAAATAGCTTTTTTATAGTCCACCTGTCATTTAACAGTGCCTCTGGGGTAGACACAGCCCCCCAGAGCTATGGGGGAAAGGATTATAAGTGGTGCCCTTGGGACATGTAAGGTTATTGTGGAAGGGATGGTCTTATCAACTCAGCAGGATGCTCATTTTATTGAAAATGGAAAGTTCTAATTTTATTTTGAACAATTAAATTTGATTGGTGGGCTATATGCCTCCCACGCTCCCCCCTCAAGTAATCCATGTGTCATATAACCCTCGCCACATATTGCTTGAGGGAAAGGGTTTCAAGTTGTGCTCTGCGTGCATATAAGGTTATTGTGGAAGAAGTGGTCATATCAGCTTTCGAGGATACTCATTTGATTGAAAAATTAAAGTTCTAGATTTCTTTTTGAGAATCAAAAATGATTTGAGGGCAAAAAACCTCTGGAGGTGGGGGCAAGGGCCGTAAGTTGTGTCCTGGGGGTATTTAAGGTTATTTTTGAAGGAGTGGTTATATCAGCTTTGGAAGAGGCTGATTTGATTGGATATTAAAGGCTCTAGTTTTCTTTTTGAGAGTCAGAAGTGATCAGAAGGCAACTAGACTTCCCCCCTAATGGATTGCCCCTCCAAATTTAACAGATCCAAACTATGAGAGAGTCCTCTTGTGCAAACTTGTCCACGTGTCTTAACAATGCCTCTGGGTTCGACACCTCTCCCCCTCGTCCCCCAGAGCTTAGGGGGAAGGGCTGTAAATTGTGCCCTGAGCGCATATAAGGTTATTATGGAATTCATTATTATCAAATAATGTGAAATCTAAAATTGGTGGCACATATTAACCCTTTAAAAATGTATTAATTCTATCATTAGTTATATCATTCCACTTTACATTATTTTCGTAGGGGAAAGAGATTTTTCATGGTACCCTCATTCTTTGACTTTTTGTTTTGTTATTCAAACTTTTTAAAAATAAAATTGTCAGTTATTAGCGCCCTTGTCATATTACCCTCCTTCTCCTAAGATTTTGCTCTAGATCTAACTTCTCAAATATATACTTTTTTTTTTCAATATTCAACACAGGTACTCATGCTAAACTGGATATATTTGAGGCCACTTAGCACAGCCGCAATTACAACGGACTAAACAATGAAAAAAATAAAATAAAAGAAAAATATTTCATATAGGCATTAAATGGGTTTATCAGGAGAAGGGGGTACACTGTCAGAGTAACGACTATTTTGTTGAACAAATATTATATTGAACGACTATTATTGAAAACGAGTATAGACTAACGAAATCATTAACAACAGAAATGAAGTTTACAACCCTTTCCTCGTTAATGTGAAAATATATACTCTGAATGCAATAGATTTTCTATTATTTTGAAAAACCGTTAGAACAATTTGTGTTGTATAGTATTCAAGTTCAAGTTTTATTTCAACATTAATAAATAAATAAATAAAATACAACACTTTCGCGCTGGGGAAAACCTATGAGGGTTTATATTCGTGCGAAAGTCCACATATCTACTTACCTATAATAACAAATCCAATCTCTCTTACTCATTAATACACAACTCTCCCTCCCCCTTTCATTTCTCCCAACCCCACCGTACCCTCCTGCCCACCCTTACCTCTCTAGCCCACCCGTACTTCCCTAGCCCACCCTTACCTCCCTAGCCGCACCCTTACTGTAGATGAAGGAGGGTCCCAAGTGGAATTTTTCGTAAAGGGATGGTTTTTTTTCCAGTGGAATTGTCTAACGGAGAAGTTTTTCCACAAAAGAGAGTTTGCTTCAAAAGTTCATTTTTATTTTTTATTATTAGTTTTTTTTTTACTCTAACTATTGGCTGGTGGAGATCCTTGTCAAAATATCTGTTTTTATATTCTCTCTTCGTTTGCCCATTGGCTAGAAATATCCGTCAATTTCTAGATAATAATTCTTTGTTTGTTGTCGTATGTCATAGTTTTTTTTAGTTAATAAAGCAAACGTTTTTTGTGCAAAAACCTTGTATTTCTAGAAGTGCATGCATTTCTTATCAAATTAAAGTCTACGCAAAAAGCTGCAATTTGACGCAGGTCTCTACCTAAATTAGGATGGTGAAATTCTTTTTTTTCTTCAAAATAGTAATTTCAACAATACCCTGCATTTTATGCGTCAACTTTATGATATTAATTTGGATTTTCTTATCATTCATACAACTTAAAAAAAAAGTACAGAACAAAATGTGAAAAATATAATTTGGTAGTTGGATAAAATAGATTCAAGGCTATTGATTATTAGCAAAACTAACTCGTTAAGTTAGGGAAAAGTTTCAATCACTTTAAAAAATATAGTAATCAGTCAATGGATCAATATAGAAAAAAAAACCTCCAACGGTAATTTCGGGCTATTAAAATATATCAGATTATACACACACATACAGAATATATAGACACCCTACAAGCAAGTACAGTCTTGTTAAAATCTGGTTTTTCATTGCCCCTCTAATTTATTTTAATTGATATTGAGAAATAAAGGCTCTTTGTGACTCTAACGAAAAATTTGGGAGAAGGGGGTCCTAGAAAAACATGAGCAGTAGTATACTCTGTACTGAAAAGAGTAAATGAATAAAACTACAGGAATATAGTCTTGGGAGAAAACTCGGATTTGCAAAAAGACGTAGTTCAATCATGAGAAGATGGAAACACACCTAAATTCTTCGAGTTTGTTCTCCCCCCACTCAACACAAAAAAATGTACGTAGAGAATTAGCTAAAAAGTTCAGGCTTGTGAGAAAAGCAGACTTCGATCTCGTTTACTGTTTTATCCAAGTTTAAGATCAAACTCAAAAAGCAATTACAACTTTTCACGAAGTACTGAGTCTTTGCTAGGTAATTTGCTGCTCCTGACGAGTCGTATGGTCCACGTTCATTACCCCATATGATCTTGAAGGCTGAAAAATTCTGAAAAATTAGAAAAAATGAGGTATTTTTAACTTATGAACGGGTGATTGGATCTCAATGAAATTTGATGTTTAGAAGGATATCGTGTCTCAAAGCTCTTATTTTAAATCCCAGTCAGATCTGGTGACATTGGGAGGAGTTTGGGGGGGGGGACCTAAAATCATGGAAAACGCTTAGATTGGAGGGATCGGGATGAAACTTGGTGGTAAAAATAAGCAGAAGTGTTAGATACGTGATTGACATAATTGGAACGGATCCGCTCTATTGGGGGGGGGGAGGTAGGGCTAATTTTGAAAAATTAGAAAAAATGACGTATTTTTAACTTACGAAGGAGTGATCGGATCTTCATGAAACGTCGTATTTAGAAGGACTTCGTAACTCAGATCTCTCATTTTAAATCTCAACCGGATCCAGCGTCATTCGGGGGGGACCGGAAATCTTGGAAAATACTTAAAGTGGAGAGATCAGGATGAAACTGGATGGGAAGAATAAAAACCTGCCTAAGATACGTGACTGACATAACCGGACCAGATCTGCTCTCTTTGGTGGAGTTGGGGGGGGAGGTAATTTGGAAAAATATGGCATTTGTAACTTACGAACGGGTGACCAGATCTTAATGAAATTTGATATTTAGAAGGATCTTGTGCTTTAAAGCTCTAATTTTAAATTCCGACCAGATCCTGTGACATTGGGGGGAGTTGAAGGGGGAAACCGGAATTCTTGGAAAACGTGAAAATTGGGGTATTTTTATCTTACGAATAGTTGATCGGATCTTAATGAAACTTGATATATGTATAAAAAGATCTTATGTTTTAAATGCTCCATTTTCGACTCGAATTGGATCAGGGGACATTGGGGGCTGGAGGAGGGAAACATAAATCTTGGAAAACGCTTAGAGTGGAGAGATTTGGATGAAACTTGATGGGAAGAATAAGTTCTAGATACGTGATTGGCATAATCGGAACGGATCCGTTCTCTTTGGAGGAGCTGGGAGGTGTTAATTTGGACAAATTAGAAAAATTGAGGTATTTTTATTTTAAGAACACGTGACCGAATCTTAATGAAATTTTTATTTAGAAGGAATTCATGTCTCTGAGCTCTTATTTCAATTCTCGACCAGTCCTGTTGACAATGGGGGGAGTTGGAGGGGGAAATCTTGGAAAACGCTTTGAGTGGAGGAATCGGGATGAAGCTTGGCGGATAGAATAAGCAAATCTCCTTGATCCGTGATTGACGTAACCGTACTGGATTCGCTCTCTTTGGGGGAGTTGGGGGGAGGGGTTCAGTGATTTGGCGAGTTTGGTGCTTCTGGACGTGCTAGGACGATGAAAATTGGTAGGTGTGTCAGGGAACTGCACAAATTGACTTGATAGAGTCGTTTTCCCAGATTCGACCATCTGGGGGGCTAAAGGGAGAGGAAAAATTAGAAAAATTGGGTATTTATAACTTACGAGTGGGTGTTCTTTTTTTTTTAAAAAAAGTTCTTTTTTTAAATCTTGACCGGCATTAAGCCTCTGATTTTCCTTTTAAATCAATCTTTTGATCCTTAGAATTTTGTTGGAGCTCATACCATATTAGCTCTTGGCTCTTAGCTCTTCTTGCCTCATCACAAGTGCCATATGAGCTCTTAGCTCTTGTTTTTTCAACTATGTTGTTTTTTAGGGGATTTGTATAATAGAAAGTAAGTGTAGTAGAAGTGCAAAAATTATTAATTTGAATTTTGTATTTTGGTCAGGAAATGGTTGCCACTTTACTGCCTATTTTCATCTAATTAAAGCTCTGCATTATATGACATATCACCTCCTCTGTTCATCCTAAAACATTAAAATAAAGGCCAAACTCTTTAGAACTTTAATAAAAGTTCGTAAAGTATATACTTAAAACTAAGTATATGAGTCGAAATGCTCCTTCCAAGGTCGGAGTAACCATTTAAGAAAAAAAACTTTCGAAAAAATGTTTATAAAAGAAGGTAAATAACTACGTGTTAATTCTGTTTATCTAGCTGGTATAGATGGGTCTCTGAATTCTCATTTTGAATCAGAAGAATGGTATTGATTTTTTCCAAACATTTACTAATAAAATGTTAATAAAATGTTTCTTGCGCACTTTCATTTGAAAGAGACTAATTTCTAATGGTTTTTATTGCACTTGGTTATTTACCAAGTGACACATAGCGATTGCAAATTCTGTCGGTCAGTTGGACCCGGTTATGCTAGTTTAGTTACATCCAGATAAGCTAGGACGATGAAATTCTGCAGGCGTATCTGGGACCAGACCTGATTAAATTAGAAATAGTCGTTTCCCCGATTTGACCGTCTGGGGGTGGGGGATGGGGGACAGTTATTTCGGAAAAATTAGAAAAATGAAACATTTTTAACTCACGAACGGGTGATCAGATTTTAAAGAAATTTGAGATTTAGAAGGATATCGTGCCTCAGAGCTCCTATTTTAAATCCCGACCGGATCTGGTGGCATTGGGGGGGTTAGGATGGGAAAACTTAAAATCTTGGAAAACGCTTAGAGTGGAGGGATCGGGATGGAACTTGGTGGAAAAAACATACACAAGTCCTAGATACGTGATTGACATAACTGGAACGGATTCTCTTCTCTTTGGGAGAGTTGGGGGGAGGGTTAATTCTGAAAAACTAGAAAAAATGAGGTATTTTTAACTAACGAAGGAATTATCGGATCTTAATAAAATTTCATATTTAGAAGGATCTCGTAACTCATCTCTTATTTTAAATCCTGATTGGATCCCGTGTCATTGGGCGGAAATCTTGGAAAACGGTTAGACTGGCGAGATCAGTCTGAGACTTGGAGGGAAGAATAAGCATAAGTCCTAGATACGTGATTGACATAACCGGACTGAATCCACTCTTTTTGGGAAAGATGGAGGGGGGGTTAATTCGGAAAAATTAGAACTCATGTTTGAAAGCTTTTATTTTATATCGCGGCCAGATCTGGTGACTTTGGGGGAAGTTGGAGGGGGAACCCGGAAATCTTTGAAAACGCTTAGAGTGGCGAGATCGGGATGCATAACCCAACTGTATCAGCTCTCTTTAGGGAAGTTAGGGGGTAGGGGTCCAGTACTTTGGCAAGTTTAGTGCTTCTGGATGTGCTAGGACGATGAAAATTGGTAGGCGTGTCAGGGACCTGCGCAAATTGTCTTGATAAAGTCGTTTTCCCCGATTCGACCGTTTGGTGGTGGGGGGGGGCTAAAGGGAGAGGAAACATTTAGAAACAATGAGGTATTTTTAGCTTACGAGTGGGTGATCGGATATTAATGAATTTTGAAATTTAAAAGGACCTTTCGTCTCAGAGCTCTTATTTTGAATCCCGACCGGCATTAAGCCTCTGATTTTCCTTTTAAAGTAATCTATTGATTCTTAAAATTTTGCTAGAGCTCATGCCATATGAGCTCTTGACTCTTTCGACCTCGTCACAAGTGCCATATGAGCTCTTAGCTCTTGTTAAAATCATGCTGGTAATCCCCTCCGTGAAAAATTGCCCAACAAAAGGGCATTTTTCAGCAAAGGTTTCTTTGGGGGTGGGGGGCACAAAAGAAACTTAAAATTGCGTCTGAAATGGGAAATTGATGTGTACTCCCTGAGTATATTTCAGGTCTACGCTGTTATTCTGAAAGTTAAGAAAAACATTAAACCCCAAATGATCAAAATTTATTCTGTACAGGAGGGGTATTGCCATATCCTTATCCACTACTCCCTTCAAGTTAAAAAGAAATTAGGAGTGCGCTCGTTAGATCTGAAGTTAAGAGTTCTAGTCCTTTTTATAAAGTAATAAGGGATTGGAGACCAACCAGCTGCGTGGAGGTGATATTTTGCGGGGGGGGGGGGGTATTTTCTGTGTTTTTTTTTCTCAGGGGAAATTTTCGCGGAGTGTATTTTGCGGGGGGGGGGGGGATGTGTTAACACTGACCGTCAAAAAAGGACAATAATAGATAAAGAAAGACCGCTAATATCTTTAGATGGGTCAATTAAGGCATGCTTGATGCCGATATAAACCAGAAAAGAACAGAAACGTCTAACAATAGAAAAAAAGAAGGAATTGCAACTAATCAAGTGAAGAAAAGAAGGGGACAATCATAATTGCTCGTCAATAAAACTAATTGTAATTAAAATCTAACCTGCACTAGGCTAGACTCTTAATTCCTGGATGGGGTTGGAGTAGCTTAAATAAATTTGGTATGTTTTTGTGGGGGGGGGGGGTAATTTTTTTTTTTTAAATATTTTTTCTAGTTTTTTTTTATCTTTTCTTGCTCAGTTCTTGCTGTTCCATTTTTCCGGTTTCGTATTGCTTTCGTTTTTATTCTTTTGTTGTGCTAATATAAATGAATAAATAAATCTTAAAACGATCTCAGTAAAAATTGAATATGCAATTGATCTTAAAACAAACAAAAATATTTTACTTTTGTAGCATAAATGAATCCCAAAATGAACAGAAACTAAATAAACAATAATAGTAAACAAACATACAACATGCATTAAGATAAGTGAATAAATAAGCCTTAAATTTATAAGCCTTTAATTAAATATGCGAATCAAGATTGAAGCGAACAAAGATCAGCTCAAACAGGAGTATGGGTACTGCCTCCTACCCTAATAGCAAAATCCTAAAATCTTCCTTTAAAATAAAATTTTGAACTGATTGGCTTTTCAGTTGCCATCACTATATATCAATTATTTAGTTTAACCTTATTTCTTTCTAAGACTGTTCACAAGAAATTTAGTTTCACTACAAACAAGAATTTTTCTACTGCTTCCTTTCCTACCTGTAAAAATCTAAAGCCTACTGCGTCATTGGAATAATGTTTAGAATAAAGTTTTGAGTACATCCTATGCTACATCATACTGCTTTATGGAAGAGCAGAAACGAGCTAGAGTTTTTGAAAATTTGTTCTGGTGGACTGTTATCTTGCCTCCTAATCATATTTTAGTTTGATATTTTTTATTTACAGGGAGCTCGCGTTAATAGACCTGAAGGGCCAAACAATTAGGACGAAGTATTTCAATCAGACATATGGAATTGCTCTAAATCTATACACGGATCAAATTTACTTTTGAATTAAATCGAGAGAAAAGGAAGGTAAGTTTTAAAGGCCAATCACTGTGATATGTCACCAATTCTCACTGTAAGAGAACTAGATTTATAGAATTTACTATTGACTAGAATATTCTAATGGGTGCCACGTAAAGGTCAGTGTTGATAAAATCTCATATTGACCGGGCCTTTTGGGTTTTTGTTTTAAAATCTTTTGTTATCAAAAATGTTTGGATAACTTAATACAGAGAATAGTTAAAACTGAAATATTAAGAGAAATGACAAATTTCAGAAACATTTTCAAATTTAATTCAAAATAACTATATTTAAAAGAAAATTTAATTAACATGTTTAAAGTAATTAAATTCTATTCAAATCTTTTTTAATTAGAATTTCTGAAATTGACTATTAAGTTAAGTGATTGAAATATCAAAGGCGAATGTACACTGTAGTAATTTTGCAGTTAGACAAATAAGTAGATAATCTGAGTCATCTTGGATTAAACTCTTCCTTATAAATGGAATTTGTCCATTTGTTGGAATTTTTCTGAAAAAATACAATATACGTTATTACTTGATTTGCAATATGTTCATAAGTCATATCGATCTAAATATATGCTCTGAAAATTTTTTCCGCTTGTGATTTTGTGATTTTGATAAGTGAAATATCCACTTGATATTTTCGTGATATAATGTTTGTATCGCACATTTTAATTTTTTTTTGTATAGTGTCTTTTTAGGGATAGAATCTTTTTTTTTTAATCTACCACTTTACTTTAACTCTTCTTCACTAGCTTTTAATAATAATAATTGGTTTACACCTTCTTTGCAGGCATGAAATGCACTTAGAGGAATACAAAAATACTGAAAAATCAAACAAAAATGAAAACAATAAACAAGAAAAATCTCAAGAAAAAAAAATTACATCTCAGCTACTTAGACAACGCGATTAAGCTTTTATGTGACCATTCCTTCTTGTTTGGTTTATCCGTTCTTTTTTGTACCGACCCTTTGCTTTAGTTTTTCTTACAGAAAGGTTTTCCGATTATTGGCTATTTCCAGATCATCTTTTTTATAGAACCTATTTGAATATTCTTAATTTTTTTTTGTATAGCTACGAGTGGTTGACACTCATTGTCTGTATAGACGTAGTCAATAGGGGTCGATTCTGAAAGTTGGCAATATATTTTGGGTTTAGGTATAATTTTTTTAACACCATCCTATAAACTCACCAGCTTCTATTATGTCAATCTTTTTTTTTTGCTATTGTTTTTTTTTGCTGATTCTTACTTTATTTTAACGATCTCCTTTGAATCCTGTTTACCAGTTTCTACTATGTCTATATGTTTTTCGCTCCATCTTCTGTTTCATGATCCTTTAAGGTAGTATCAACCGGAGTAGATTTTCCCGGAATATCCGTTAATTAGGATAAAGTTTTATAGAGCTTTTTTTCTTTTCTTTTCTGGGGTTTTGAAGATGGAGACCTGTAAACCTCCAACTGAGGCTTTTTGATAATGATAATTCGATGGCTTGTCTTGTTGTATCCATTTTTTTTTATTATTATAATTATTGTCTCTTTGAGTCGAAAGTGACGATTACAGGACAAAAGATTACTTTGCTCTGGCGTGACCTATATTGTTATCTAAAGATATATCTAGGCTTTTTTTTTCAATACGAATTGAAATGTCTTCCTCTAGTATTCAATAATGACTTGTTCAATGCGGTCACCCATTGAAAAAAATAAATAAAAAGGAGTTCCTTAGGTAATTTATTTAGCAATGGTTTCCTCTTAAGTGGATCGCAACCATGGTTTCTGCAACCAAGAAGAGGTCAAGACTGCTCAACTTCTTAATATCGTAATTTTCTTTTCCAAAAACTTTTCCACAGAAAACATAGTATTTAGTATGAGGTCATGGTTAATACTTGTTAATAAAAAATAATCGGTTTTTCATTTAAAGTATTGATTGATAAACTATTAGTAGATTAGTTCTCGAAATTGAATATACACGTTTCAATACACCCTATACACGTTTGGGAAGCGAAATCTAAGATCTTTTTTCCAAAAGGTTCTGTAACTTCGTAGAATAAAAAGGGGCATTTTTTTTGTTTATGTTTAGAATATAAGGTATATCATAATTATAAGCTGTACTATACAGCTACAATAAAGATGTAAACTTCAAAATATAAAGTATATTTTATTTAAGAACATAGAGGTTTCTTTCGCAAATGATTAATAAACATTAATTTTTAGTAGGAATCGCAAGTATAAAGGTAGTTATTTGGAGCTGGATGTGTCCTATGAGCTCTATTTAATGGTCTGCGACCCAAAATGGCTAAACATAGTTGTTGTTTGTGCTTTTCCTAATTTTACTCATTAAATGTTTGTTCTATAGCTATTTGTTTATATGTGACTTATATATTTGGATTTATGCATGAATATATGTATATATATATATATATATATTTGTATGTACATATATTTAGGTTATATATTCATATGTTCTATAGTATATATGTGTTTTGCTGAAATAGTAAATTTATGGTACATTATTAATTACATATGGACGGTAAATCTAGCAGCCAAGTTCAGGGGAGCAAGAAATTTGTAGTTGAGGGCTCTTGAGATACAGTTCTATCGAAAAGCAATCATAGACGTGTTTTTTTTTTGCTTTCCTGGGTTTTGCCTTAAGACTCATATTTGTCTTAAGGCAATAAAGGGAAAGAGAGGTAGTTAAACGAGCCTTAAAAAATTAGCGCTACATGAGAAGTGTAATCTTAGGTCTTTCCTTTGAGGAAAAAAGTTTTCAAATATCCAAATGGAATAATCGGAAAAAGATTTTGAATTATTACGAAGTTTTTTATTATTGCATTGTATTGTTGTTATGTACATTATTAGTGCTATTATTATTGTTGATATTAATGATTTTTTAAAGTTGTTTATTTGAATCAACAAATTAAACAGTGACTATATCAAATTGCTAATTAAGCCATTGATCCCTTGGATCTATAAAAAAAAACCGTTCCTTATTTTTAGAAGTTTGTTTATAATGTATCTTTATTAAAGCAGGATCTTTTTTTCAGGTAACATTTGCTGAATATTTTAAACATACTTATCAGATAACTATTGGGGTCATGAACCAACCACTTTTAGTGTCAAACCCAAAGAAAAAGGATCTCCGTCGTGGGCAAGGAAATCTTGCAAGACTTATTCCAGAATGAAGCTTCCTAACAGGATTAACCAATGAAATGCGTGCCAATTTGGGTCTTATGAAAGATGTAGGAAACGTCAATCGACTTATCCCTCAAAAAAGGTTTGAAAGCTTGTTTGTGTTCTCGTAACGCTTCAGGTCTTCAGGTAGCGCACAATTTTAACATTAAGGCTTGATACTAGCTGACTTCTCGATTCAATTTAAGTGAATTTAGGTTACAATTCATAAAAAATTAAGACTTTTACGTTTTGATGCACATTTCAAGTCACTGTAGTGTGAAAAGGAATCTGCGTATTGTTTTTACAATTTGTTTATCTGAATCACACTAGCGGTTTCAGTAGTTTAATTTAATTAATGGATTTTAAGGAAAATGTTTTATCGGATTGAATATATTTATATTGGATTTAAATACTTTTATGAAATACAATAATAGTATAAAATAGATTATTTAGATAAATTCTTTATAATTAATTTTTTATCTAATAGAAATGATATTTTAAAGCCCATTGGCAGGGAAGATAAGCTGGGGTCTAAATATGACAAACAGAGGAAAGTAAATTGTATATCGGATTTTGAGTAGGTCTGACATGTACCCATTTCGGTTACTTGGAGCTTGAACCGTTTTCTGTTCAAACTGTAATAGTCAAGTAAGGAACGATAAGAGCTTTCGTGCAAGGCTAGACGAATAATTGAAGTCTAGGAGATAATGAAATTTGCCGTTTGGGGCTGTTGGGGTAAATTTCTTATGGAGCTCACTCTTAGACATGCTTTTCTGTTTTCCTTGGTTTTGTGTTTCCGTCGTTGTATTTACTTCTTTCCTTGGTTGTATTTACTGCTTTTCTTGGTTGAGCTATAAATAAAAAATAAATCCCCCCCCCCTATAAGACGTGTTATTCTCTCCTACTCTCCACTGCCTCTTCCAAAGTAGCCAAAATATACCTATGCAACCTTGTCCATTTCAAGTTCTTTCCTGATTTCGATGAAAATTGTGAAATTTTTCATTTTGTTTTGGTAAAATTGACTGAATATTGTTTAAGATGTTATTATAGAAATTTGTCAGCCGTATCTATTTTTTTCATTTTGCGAAGTTTTCATGTTACTTATGCTAAAGATTACAAGTAAACTGGGGCTAGCATCAGAAAAAATCACCAACACCATCTAATATTTGTTTTTTCTTGACATCTTTTTCATACTTTTGTATTGTTCTTTCTTATGCAAACTGAGATGTGCAACTTGCTAATTCATTAATTTTGTTATTGCAACTAAGAAAATAAAAATAAATGCTGCTCTTGGCGTGTTCTTTTTTTTTCTTTTACACTGACGTCAATTTTTAATCTTAAAAGCAACCCATTTCCTTTGAAGTAACTTGACGTACCCATCTGACATGGATCTGACAAAGAACATAGCTAAAGAATTTTTTCTTTTCCAATGTAACAAAAAAGTAGCTCATTGTAATCTTATTGATAAGCTAATCTCATTAAGATTTAATCAGTAGTTTTTTGTCAGTCATACTTCAATTGTGAAAAATCATAGCACATAGCTAAAAAATGCTGGTAAATTTGCTGCACAAGCTGCTACATAAGTACGGCCCGCAAGATGATTTTTAAAATATCGAATGCTCTTAACAAGAAGAAATTCATAGTGGAACAAATAATTGAATCTCAAAATTCCAAATGACTATTCCTAGACGTACCCCCTCCCCTTCTCCTGTTCGCAAAAGTAACGCTTCGCCAAATATAGTTTAATGCTCTCACTCTTCATAATAGAAGCATTTATTAACTCGATGTTTTATAATAGCTGATTACAAATATATTTGCTGAATAAGGTCCAATAACTATGCTTTTGATGATGACATATCTGTCCATAGTCTTTGGGAAAAGGGCTGTAAGTTACACAACTTGGTCCTACAAGAATAAAAAGATTGAATTCGATCATCGGCCGCCGTTCAGTTACTAGTGGGTTAGACTTAATCAGAATGGCAAGGGTTCATTTCCTTAATCAGATATTTTTATTTCAATCATGGTTTTCTTCCTTATATATGATTATTTTTCAGCTAATTCTCTATTTTCGTTATTTTTTGTGAACTGTGAAATGTTTAATGCACTATGTTTGGAATACATTACGCCCCGGACCCCAACCTCTTGCTATTAGGGGTTGGAGAAGTGTAGGCATATGGTTATGAAACCCCTCAAAGTTGTATCCTCAAAGGAGGATTAATTATTGTTATATTCATTTATTCATATTTTTTCCTTTTTTTACTATTTAATAGACAGAATCAACCATTTGTAATTTATATAGAGAAAGCTTAGCACTAAGAGTCTATTACCAGTTTTATGGCACTTGGTATTAACCAAGTGACATATAGCGATCGCAAATTCTGTCGGTCTGTCTGTCTTTCCCGGTTTTGCTACTTCAGGCACTTCCAGGCAAGCTAGGACGATGAAACTTGGCCTGTGTATCAGGGACCGGACCAGATTAAATTTGAAATAGTCATTTTCCCGATTTGACCATCCGGAGGGGGGCGGAGTGGGGGCCCGGTTAATTCGGAAAAATAGAAAAATGAAGTATTTTTAACTTACGATGGAGTGATCGGATCTTAATGAAATTTGAATTTTGGAAGGATATCGTGTCTCAGAGCTCTTATTTTAAATCCTGAGTGGATCTGGTGACATCGGGTGGAATTGAAAAGGAGGGCAACCTAAAATCTTGGAAAACGCTTCGAGTGGAGGGATCGGGATGAAACTTGGTGGGAAAAATAGGCACAAGTCCTAGATACGTAATTGACATAACCTGGAGGGATCCGCTCTCTTTGGGGGAGTGGGGGGGGGAGGGTTAATTCTGAGAAATTAGAAAAATGAGGTTTTTTTTAACTTACGAAGGAGTGATATGATCTTAATGAAATTTGATGTTTGGAAGGATATAATGTCTCAGAGCTCTAATATTAAATTTCAACCTTATCCGGTAAAGGGGATGATGGGGGGGGGAGGGGGGCGGATGATAAACTCTTGGAAAATGCTTAGAGTGGAGGGATAGGGATGAAAGTTGGTGGGAAAAATAAGCACAAGTCCTAGATACGGTATTGACATAACTGGAACGGATCTGCTCTCTTTGGAGGAGTTTTAATTCAAAAAAATTAGAAAAATTGAGGTATTTTTAACTTGCGAAACAGTGATCGCATCTTAATAAAATTTCATATTTAGAAGGACCACGAAACTCAGATCTCTTATTTTTCATCCCGACCGGGTCCAGTGTCATGGGGGGGGGGCGAAAATCCTGGAAAACGCTTAAAGCGGAGAGATCAGGATGAAACTTGGTGGAAAGAATAAGCACAAGTCCAAGATAGGTTACTGACATAACCTGACCGGATCCGCTCTCTCTGGTGGAGTTGTGGGGGGGGGGGAGTAATTCGGAAAAATTATTAAAAATGAGGTATTTGTAACTTACGAACGGGTGATCAGATATTAATGAAATTTTATATCTAGAAGGATCTTGTGCTTTAAAACACTCATTTCAAATCCCGACCAGATCCGGTGACATTGAAGGGAGTTGGAGGGGGAAGCCGGAATTCTCGGAAAACGTGAAATCGAGGTATCTCACTAATGGGTAATCGGATCTCAATGAAACTTGATATATAGAAGAATCTTATGTCTCAGATGCTCCATTTTCAGTTGGAATCGGATCCAGGGACATAGAAGGTTGGAGGAGGAAAACAGAAATCTTGGAAAACGCTTAGAGTGGAGATATCAGGATGAAACTTGATGGGAAGAATAAGCACAAGTTATAGATACGAGATTGACATAATTGGTACGGATCCGTTCTCTTAGGGGGAGCTGGGGGTTGTTAATTTGGAAAAGTTAGAAAAAATGAGGTATTTTTAACTTAAGAACGGGTGACCGGTTCTTAATGGAATTTGATATTTAGAAGGAACTCATGTCTCAGAGCTCTTATTTCAAATCCCGACCAGATCTGTTGACATTGGGGGGAACTGGGGGGGGGAAACTAGAAATGTTGGAAAATGCTTATAAATGTCGTAGATATGTGACTGGCGTAACCGGACTGGAAGTGCTCTCTTTGGGGGAGTTAGATGGTGGGGTTCAGTGCTTTGGCGAGTTTGGTGCTTCTGGACGTGCTATAGCGATGAAAATTGGTAGGTGTGCAGGGAGCTTTACAAATTGACTTGATGAAGACGTTTTCCCCGATTCGAACATCTGGGGGGCTGAAGGGAGAGGAAAAATTAGAAAAATTGAGGTATTTTTAACTTGCGAGTGGGTCATCGGATCTTAATGAATTTCGATATTTAGAAGGACCTCGTGACTCAGAGCTCTTATTTTAAATCCCGACCGGTATTAAGCCTCTGATTTTCCTTTTAAAGCAATCTATTGATTCTTAGAATTTTGCTAGAGCTCATACCATATAAGTTCGTGGGTCTTGGCTCTTCCAACCTCGTCACAAGTGCCATATGAGCTCTTAGCTCTTCTCAATATCTGATATTTTTCTGGTTGTCAGGTTACTTTCCAATTTTTTTTTATTAATGCTATTCCACACCTGCATGTCTAGGTTTTGGCTGTGTTTTTATCTGGGGGGGGGATGTTTAGTGAAATTAGCTAAACATACCAACATTTTGCTAAGGTCTTTAAAACCTTAAAAATCTTCTTTAGAAGATAGTTTCTCTTTCTTAACTGTCGAGTTTGCCCACTGTCGAGCGACATTAAAACTTTAAACGAACAGAAATTACGTCGTATATGAAAGGGGCTGCATCCTCATCAACGCCTCGCTCTTTACGCTAAAGTTTGACTTTCTCTTAACTCTACTTTTTAAAACAGTGAAAAACTTTAGCGTAAAGAGCGGGGCGTTGATGAGGAGGTAGCCCCTTTCATATATGAAGTAATTTCTGTTCGTTCTAAGTTTTAATGCCGCTCCTTACTTTCCGTTAGAAGACTTGTTTTTTTATATATTTAATTTCTGAAAGTTTTTGAATCAATGCATGTTTTGATTTTGGCTCTCCGCAGATGAATAATTAAAACTACTTGAGTGACATAATCGGACCGGATCCGCTCTCTTTGGTGGAGTCGGGGGGGGGGGGGAAATAATGCGGAAAAATTAGAAAAAATGAGGTTTACGAACAGTTGATCATATCTTAATGAAATTTGATATTTAGAAGGATTTTGTGCTTCAGAGCTCTAATTTTAAATACCGACCAGATGGTCAATAACATTTGGGGGAGGGTGAAACCGGAATGCTTGGAAAACGTGAAATCTTTATCTTATGAATAGGTGATCGGATCTTAATGAAGCTTGATATATAGAAGGATCTTACGTCTCAGAGACTCCATTTTTGACTCGAATCTGATCCGGGGACATAGGAGTCACCGGGTAAGATTTTCATAATCTTGGGAAAAGCTTAGAGTGGAGAGATGGGGATGAACCTTTATGAGAAGAATAAGCACAAGTTCTAGATACGTGATTGACATAATTGGAACGGATTTGTTCTCTTTGGAGGAGCTAGGGGGGTTAATTTGGAAAAAAATAGAAAAATTTGAAAAATTGAGGTATTTTTAACTTAAGAACGGGTTACCAGATATTAATGAAATTTGATATTTAGAAGCAAATCATGTCTCAGAGCTCTTATTACAAATTTCGACCAGATCTGTTGACATTGGGGGGTGTTGGAGGGGGAAATAGGAAATCTTGGGCAAAGCTTAGAGTGGAGGAATCGGGATGAAACTTGGTGGGTAGAATAAGCAAATGTCAGGGAGCTGCACAAATTGACTTGATAAAGCTGTTTTTCCCGATTGGACCATCTGGGGGCTGAAGGGAAAGGAAATATTAGAAAAAATGAGGTATTTGTAACTTACGAGTGGGTGATCGGATCTCAATGAATTTTGATATTTGGAAGGACATCGTGGCTCAGAGCTCTTATTTTAAATCCCGACCGGCATTAAGCCTCTGATTTGCCTTTTAAATCAATCTATTAATTTTTGCAATTTTGCTAGAGCTCATACCATATGAGTAGTGTTCATATGTTTCTCATATGAAAGGGTAGTTCTTAAGTTTAATGTCTTGAAGTCTGCTCTGATGATTAGAGACAAATGCGTCTCCAGCTAATTTTTCTGGATTCATAGGCAAACTTAATTGTTAGTATTAATAAATTTTTGGAAAAAAACTGACCTTAATCTTATTTAGATATTATTCCATAATTTTACTTGGAAATCAAAATTAAAGTTATGATTCATGAAATTCCTGTGATTATCCATTCGAGAAGTCCCTGGGACTTTAGTTGAATGGAATCTTTGTGAAATCCTGGGACCATATTTGTTACAACATGGTTTTCAGCACTTGGCGCTGCTTTCCCATAAAAAAAAGTCGAAATCCTGTACAGACCATCACAACTTATTACCTTCAGCTAATTGTATTTTCATGCCTACAAATTTTATTCTGCAATAGGAAGGCAAGCCATGGTAGATCTCAACTAGAAAAAAGGTTTTTCAGCCCAAAAGCACCCAATAAAACAAACTAAGACCAGAAGATATGTCTGCTATTCATAATATTTTAGAAGATGGAAAGAACCATTTTAGCAAAATAATTTGTGATGCCGCTGATGGTGTAAGAGAGAAGAAAGTTAAGAACACAGCCTGGGAACATTTGCGAAAATGTTTTATGGAATAGAGAGGAGGAGGGGTTTGTACAAGAGTTATCTGAGTGACAGATAATGTGTCCATAAGATGAATGTAAAGGAAGTGAAGAAATCATTAAAATATGAACTAAAGAGTTAGAAAGTGCAAATCATAGTTAAAATTACCTGGGACTTCGAATATGGTGCTAGATGGCATAATAGTAAAATACTGTACTGGCATGTTAATAAATTGAGAGAGAGTAGTCAATCTATAAATGCACCAGTTAAAGATAGGAAAGGGACCGTAATTAGTAATAATAAAAGGCACAAAGGAGATGGGCATAATATTTTGAGAATGTGCTAAATGGGTATAGAACATGAATAAGCTATAGAGGAAGGTGAAAAAGTTTAGGCAGCCTTGGACGTGAAGGAAGATAGATTTTGTGAGGAAGAATTAGTAACATTAAGTTACTGAAGATTGTGAATGTTATTTTTGATTGGGGAAACCCCGATTAAACTCCTGTATAAGAAAGGTGACAAGAGTGATTGCGGGAGCTGCTTAGTATGATTTATTTTTAGACTTAGAATCACAGTAGACAAAGTTTTAAGAGTAGAATAGTTCGGTTTCAGAAAGGGCTCAGTATACGTTGACCAAATTTGCCCTCTTAGAGTAATAATTAAGAATTATCTGAGTTATAAAACACCTTTAGTTTTTACTTTTATAGATTATAAGCAGGTGTTCAATTCAACCGACAGAAGAGCCTTAGTAAAGGCCTTATCCTTCTATAGTATACCAGATAAATACATTAAAGTGACTAGTGTAATGCACAAGAATAACATGGCTGCATGGCTGCAGGCAATCAAAGAACATGGACTCAAATAGAGAAGTAAATTTCTCCTTGAATTACATTATGCTGATGATTTAATTATCAAGAATAACATGGGTGCATGTAAGGTAGGATATGAGGTTATTGGCTGGTTTCGTATTAAATCAGGAGTTTACCTGGGTTGTATTTTATCCCATTTATGTGGAGAATTTGGATGGACTTGGTTTTAAGGAGCACAGTTAAGGCAATCAAAGAACATGGATTCAAATAGAGAAGTAAATTTCTCATTGAATTGCATTGTTCTAGATGCAAGTTTGAACGAAAATGAACCTTGGCCAGGTTTAGTAGTCAAGGGTAATAGAATAGATTTGAAAATTAATTTAAGAAGACTAAGTCAATAATACTACGGATTGGTGAAAATAAAAGGTGACATTGGGTAATTGAAAGATTGATCAAGTGGAGAGCTTAATTTACCTTGATGTTAAAAGTAGAGTAGCCAAGACCATAGCTGAAAAATGTTAGGAAGAAAAGAAATTAAAGTCCGCAAGCTGAGATTAGAATATTAAAATTTAAAGTACTTGGAAGCAACAGTAGTAAAACGTTGTTCTGAAACATGGGTGCTCTGAAAAACAGAGGAAGATTAACTAGATGTTTTCCAGTTAAATTGCTTACTGTTTGTCTTGAATACCCGACTGACGGACAGTTTTTCAAACAGTAGGCTCTATGAAAAGTATGGATACATACTGCTTTCTTGAGCCTTAATGAGAGAAAGGTTTGAGATGACTAAGACACGTTCTACGGATGAAAGACGACAAGATTACCAAAGATTGCCCTTTTCTGCCAATGTCTATGGTTAAACGGAAAGTAGGTATTCTTCATTTTTGGAGGGAGGATGTCATATGGAAATATTTAAGGGAACTTCCTGGGAGAACGTAAAGAAGGAGTTTTTGAATGGGTTTTGATGGAGCAGGAGCGTGGATAGCTGGGTTGACCTCAGGTGGTTTGGTGCTGGGGTATGTTGTTAGTAGTAGTAGTAGCATTATTTAAAAACTGGATTAAATTCAGCCAAAGGCTTTTTAAATGATTAATGTTTATATATTAAATATTCAGTTTAATTTCAATAGTTCTTTCCAGTTATGATTGGAAGTTATCATTGGTTTTCTATATTATTAATGTGATTTTTCGATATTTTTCTTCAAGATTAAAAAAAATTCAAGTACACTGTTAAAAATATACATTGCTTTAAAATGGCTCCTCAACTTTTTCTTATACTTTGTATTTAATATAGATCTTTACTTTTCTATGGGTTCTTAGTTTTTTTTATCTAATTAACTCCAAAAAAGACTATATGGAGAAACTTTAATGTATTTTTTTATGCTTTGGTTTATTACCATCAGTTATATTGCAATTTTGTGAATGACTGAATATTGACCTTCAATATATAGAAATCGGGGTATTATAATCCTGGAGAAATATGTCAAAGAAGTGCAAGAAATGAGCACTTGGCTGGTTAACTGTGTAGAAGCACAAGAAGAGATTTAACGTATATATTATTACGTGATATTTGGACTATAAGGATTTACCGTAGAGTCGCTTTAATCTAGGGTTTTGTTCAGTATTTGTTTTTATTTGATGTAGCAATGCTTAATCTTGATTTTCTTCTTGGGTTTGGACCAGGTGAGCCAGGGGCAATGAATTTTGAGTGATGTTTGTATAAACATAGGGCTCTTAGAATCAATCACAAGAATTGTGAGAATTGCAAATTCGCACTATCGGACGTGGAAGTTCAAAGTCCTTAGTCATGAACCTCCCTTGTCTGTACGTCTGGGCTTATAAAGCAGATAAATAAGATTTAATTATTTTACGCAAAATCCGATATTCAAAGGTGGTAGTACTCCAATTTGAAAATTGGGAGCAACTTAAACTTTGTTTCTATTTTTCAAATGTGTTTACCTGCTATTATTACTACTACTACTACTACTAATAACTCACCGTAGCACCAAGCCGCCTGAGGCCAACACAGCTACGCACGCTCCTCCTCCAACCTAATCTATTTAAAGCCTCCCTCTTTACACCCTCCCAGGAAGTTCCCATTTCCTTTAAATCCTTATTTATGACATCCTCCCAACCCAGACAAGGACGACCTGCTTTCCGTGTAGCCCCAGACGGTTGGCCAAAAAGGACAATCTTCGGTAATCTGTCATCCTTCATCCGTAGAACGTGGCCTAGCCATCTCAACCTTTCTTTCATTATAGCCCCAGAAAGCGGGATTGAACCACACTTTTCGTACAACCTACTGTTTGAAATACGGTCAGTCAGCCGGGTACCCAGAACAATCCGTAGGCAATTTCTCTGGAAAACATCTAGTAAATTTTCATCTGCTTTTCGGAGTGTCCATGCTTCAGAGCCATATTTGACCACTGTCATCACTGTAGCTTCCAATATTCTAATCTTGGTTTGTAGGCTTATCTTTCTATTCTTCCAAACTTTTTTTAACTGTGAAAAAACACCTGAGCTTTAGCTATTCTACTTTTAACATCTTCACTGCTCCCACCATCTTTACTAATAATACTACCAAGGTAACTGAAGCTCCCAACCTGATCAATCTTTTCGTTACCTAAGGTCACCTGTTCATCTTCACTTATTCCTAACCTTAGTGACTTAGTCTTCTTAACATTAATTTTCAAGCCTATTTTAGCACCCTGAACTCGTAAAACCTCTAAAAATTCATTCATTTTGCTCACACTTTCATCTAATATGCTTAAATCATCAGCATAATCTAAGTCCAGGAGCGTTCTTCCTCCCCATTTGATTCCATGGTCTCCAATTGCCTTTCCTGTGCTCCTTAAGACGAAGTCCATCAAAATGATCCATATAAAGGGGGATAGAAAACAACCCTGCTTAACTCCTGATTTAATACAAAACCAGTTGCTAACCTCATTTCCTACCTTAACCGCAGCAGTATTATTCTCGTACATAGCGCAAATCACTTTAATGTATTTTTCTGGTATACCATATAACGATAAGACCTTTGTTAACGCTGTTCTATCAACAGAATCGAAAGCTTGC
The DNA here is from genome assembly GCF_032884065.1 of Artemia franciscana. Classification (NCBI taxonomy): domain Eukaryota; kingdom Metazoa; phylum Arthropoda; class Branchiopoda; order Anostraca; family Artemiidae; genus Artemia; species Artemia franciscana. Next base: position 12,071,693 of record NC_088878.1, on the reverse strand, counting down.
TCATAATCGATAAAACTAAGGACCAAAGGTGTTTGACAACGAAGGGACTTCTCAATTATTAACCTAAGAGTGAAAACATGGTCGACACATCCTCTACCTTTTCTAAAACCGCATTGTTCTTCCCTTAAAACTTTGTCTACAGCATGTCTCAGTCTAAAAAGTATCATATTACTCAGTAATTTGCTACCTACAGAGACCAGACTAATGCCTCGATAATTCCGACATTCACTCTTGTCACCTTTCTTATACAGTGATTTAATTAAGGTTTTCCTAAAATCATTGGGTACTTCCCCTTTTTCAAAAATCATGTTCATAATCTTCAGTAGCTTATTCCTAACCTCAGAGCCACCATATTTAAGGAACTCATTAATCATACTATCAGCACCTGGGGCCTTATTATTTTTTAATCCTTCTAGTACTGTCGCTAATTCTTCCTCACTAAACAAATCTTCCTTCACATCCAAGGTATCACAAACTTTTTCATTTTCATCTATATCTTTTCCTGCAACTGTATCTCGGTTTAGCACATTCTCAAAATGTTCCACCCATCTTTCTTTAACTTTTTCCTTATCACTAATTGTGACCCCATTTCTATCTTTAAACTGAAATTAGAAGATGTAATGTAATTCTTGTAACAATTATCAAAAACCCAAGGAAGTGGCTGGGCTCAAACTGCTAACACGTGAATGACAGTTATTCTTCAGCAAAATAAAATTTAAAAAATTAAGTAAAATTCATGTTACCTAAAAAACGAAAATAAATATACAATCTACAACACAATATTCCAAACTTCAATTTCTTTTTGCGTGTTTAGACTAGGCTACCATTAAAGGTTTCAGTCTTAAATACGACTCGATAAAAGTTGTTTTAAGTGATTTAGTTTTTATCTATAGTCATTTTTGTTACCCTTTATTGAAGTATTTAGTATAATAATGGGACTCGATCATCTTCACTATTACCCGTAGTTGAAGCTTTCAATATAATGCACGTTGAATTTGTATATAATCTTTGGTGGTAAGTACTTTGAAATTGCTTGGAAGCTAGTATTTACTGATGATTTAGTAATTTTTTTTCCTGCAGCCAAAATTCGATTTGAAATTCTAACTTTGCACTAGATATTTTGGATGGAATGAATCAGTTATCAAGTATGCCAGATGTCATTATCATATGTCAAAATAATGTATATATATATATATATATATATATATATATATATATATATATATATATATATATATATATAAATAAATATATATATATATATATATATATATATATATATATATATATATATATATATATATATATATATATATATATATATATATATATATATATATATATATATATATATATATATATATATATATATATATATATATATATATATATATATATATAAATAAATATATATATATATATATATATATATATATATATATATAAATATATATATATATATATATATATATATATATATATATATATATATATATATATATATATATATATATATATATATATATATATATATATATATATATATATATATATATATATAATATAATAAAAAAATATAATATAATATATATATATATATATATATATATATATATATATATATATATATATATATATATATATATATATATATATATATATATATATATTTGGAGGGTAACTGGGCATCCTCCCCTCCACCCCCTTTATTTTATGGAAATCGTACTATCAAAACTAAGAGATAGCCATATAGCCAAAAAAAAAAAAAATAAAAAAAAAATGCAAATTTCATTTTAAGTATTCATGTGAAGACAGCCAAAATCAAAACATGCATTAATTAAAAAAATGTTATGAAATTAAATGAAAAAAGCAATTTCCTTTTAACTGAAAGTAAGGAGCGATGTTAAAAGTTAAAATGAACAGAAATTACTCTGTATATGAAAGGGGCTGTTCACTCCTCAATGCCCCGCTCTTTTCGCTAGGTTTTTATTGTTTTAAAATGTATATTTGAGAGAAAGAATCAAACTTTGAACGTAAAGAGCTGGGTATTGAGGAGGGAACAGCACCTTTCATATACGGAGAAATTTCTGTTCTTTTAAGTCTTAATCTTGCTCCTTACTTTCAGTAATTTTTTTTATTTATTTATTACTTTTAAGGCTACGCCTATGAAGGTAAACGTTTGACAGGTTTCATATATTTTAAAAATTTCAGGAAGTGTATGAATATGTAGTCTATCAGAAGGATGTATCAGTAATACCATAGCAACGGCCTATTGTGCTAAGCTCAAACTTCAGTAATATCTTAGGAAGAGTCGGTTTTTGAAGTTGAAGCATACAGGGCTTGTTTAACTAACCAAAAGACAACGTTTGCATCCTGATGCTGCTGCTTCTATTCATACTGCTATTGCTTCTCTTATTACTACTGCTGCTACTGCTTCTTAAGCTACTTTTACTGCAACTATCTTTTTTACTGTGACTATTATTACTACTGGTCTTACTACTTGTGCTACTAAAGCTTAGTGCATTAAGGTGAAAATTTGGATAATATTGATACTGTATTGAAAATATGCCCCATTGAAAAAACTTTGTAAAAATAAAACTTGCATATTTAGTTAGGTAAGAAATAAAAATAAATTAAGTCATTTTTCTTACTACTTAAGTCTTTCATTCATTTGGTAATACATGTGATTTTGTTTTCATTTTAATTAGAACACACAAGTTCCAGTAATTGCCACTACAGAATCTGTGCATTACAAATATCAATTTTTGCGGCCGCGACCCACTTAAATATTTGCTTGAAACCCACTGGTGAGTTACAACCCATAGTTTTGGAAGCGCTGGACAGCTAAGTTTTTGTGGAAATAGTTTTAGTTTTTAATTTTCGAGAAAATCTTTGTATGTGTAAAACTAATATAAATAATAATTTTTATGTCCAGATTTTTGAAAAGACTTAGGTTATAAAATTTAATATAATTAGTAAGGCAAGCTATGGACTCTCTTAGAAATTAAATAAAAAAAAACAATTTTTTTTAACGGAAAGTAAGGAGCGACATTAAAACTTAAAACGAACAGAAATTACTTCGTATATGAAAGGAGATGCCTCCTCATCAACGCCCCGCTCTTTACGCTAAAGTTTGACTCTTTCCCTTAACTCTACTTTTTAAAACAGTAAAAAACTTTAGCGTAAAGAGCGGGGCGTTGATGAGGAAGCATCTCCTTTCATATACGAAGTAATTTCTATTCGTTTTAAGTTTTAATGTCGCTCCTTACTTTCCGTTAAAAAAAACTTGTTTTTTTTTCATTTAACTACTGAACGTTTTTGAATCAATGCATGTTTTGATTTTGGCTCGCCGCAGATGAATAATTAAAACGAAATTTGCATATTTTTTTTTTATAAACGGCTTTCTCATAGTTTTGATTGAATGATTTTGAGAAATAAAGGAGCGGGGGGGGAGGAGGCCTAGTTGCCCTCCGATTTTTGGTTACTTAAAAAGGCAACTAGAACTTTTAATTTTTTTACGAATGTTTTTATTAGTAAAAGATATACGTAACTTACAAATTAGCTTACGTAGCGAACTTCTGTATTCTCACGTTTTTATTACGTATACGAAGGGGTTCACCCCCTCGTCAGAACCTAACTCTTTACACTAAAGCTTAAATTTTGTTCCAATTTCTTAAGAATGACCCCTGGATCACAAAAGCCGTAGAATAGATAGTTGAAATTACTAAAAATACTTTAGCTTTAAAAAGAGCGAGGTATTAGGAGGAGGTGAGCCCATCATATGCGTAATAATTTCTGTTCGTTTTAAATTTTATTGCCTCTCCTTACTTTCAGTTGAAAAAACTTTTTCATATTTATTTTTTCATTGTATTTTTTTAAATGATGCTTGATAATCCTGCGCCTCCTTTTGAATCTAATGCGATTCTTTTTATGTAGCTATTGATATCAAAATTCCATTTTTTAGAGGTTTTGTTACTACTGAGCCGGGTTGTTCCTTACTACAGTTCGTTACCACGAACTCTTTGAAAATTGAAAAGATTTAAATTATTCTTTTGTTTTCTAATGAAAGAGACTATGTCAATAAAGACAATTAGAAAGTAATATCAAACACATTCCCCGAAATATTTTTCAAAGAAAAGTAAAGAGCCTTATTATGTGAAAAATAAGCAAAAATGAAGTCAAATTACGTCCCAAGCGTAAAATTACCAGAATATAAAGCATTAATAACGAAAATAATACCCAAAAAAGAAAAGAAAATATAATAAGTAACTGCCAAACTCAAAATAAGCAGATGCTGAAATGAGTCGGGTCCGCATTCCCCCTGTCTTCTGAAAACCAGAAAATTAATTGCACTTTACTGTAAGCAAAATGTATTTTAAATATTTTCCCTTTTTTAACATAAATGAATCGAAAAAAACTTCAAGGAATAAATATCAGTATATTTATATTAAATTGTTCAATAAACATCAGTATATGCATGTCTTTAAATATCAGTATACGATGTGTTTTTTTTTATATTATAAGAAATAGGAACATTCAGGTAATAAGAAGTATTTTTGTTGGGATTGAATAAAGAGGGATTAACGCTCTATTTCTTTTAATGTAGACTTTGTGCATCGGATACCGCTCTACTCAACGGTAATATCTATTTGAGGTTACCCAAAAAGAAGGAAGTATTTCTTGGATTTTATGTATTGAATTTTTATATTCTCCTAGTTCCAAACTGAGATCATTTATGTCAAGAAAAGAAGAGCGAAAGCCTATGGAAGAATCATCTTTACGAAGGCAGTGAAGTCTAAGATAACAAAAGAGAACAATTATAAGGCGAGACCAACCATCAACAATGTGAGATCTCGGGAGAGTTCAAATATTCCTTTCTATGAAGTATGTTTCTCAGCTTTCCTTTCCAATTAATTCTATTTTTTTCTGGTCAGATAAAAATTAAAGAAGATTAAATACTAGTTCTTTAGTTGAGCTTTTGAGAGTCGTTCCCATACCAATGTACGGGTAGAGCGAAAAGCTGGGGATCGTTGGATAAAACAACATTTTAATAATAAGACTAGATGAATAGTTGCTTTAGTTGTCCAACCCTCATTTATATATACTAAATAATTTAAACGAATGAATACAATACTGTTGGCAATTTTAGATTCCGAAAGGGTTAAAATCTATTTATGGTTTCTCAATAATTTTTTTAATCATTTTGGTCTTTTGCTCGATTACAATTTGATCCTCTTCGGATCTATTAGATCCAAAGAGGATGTTTCTTGTAAAATTTGTACAGTATTAAATTATTATTTAAATATTTGGTATTCTATGTGTGAAATAAAGAAGTCTTCTTCTTCTTCTTCTTCTTCTTCTTGATTGGTTGTCTGGAGACGCAAGTGCATAATCTCCATGCAATTTCTTTATTTATTTCACTTAAATCCTAACTAAATCCATGCAAGGTTTGAAGCTGGAAGTACATTTCCTATTTTATTAATAAGAGTGGCATAGTGGCTTGTACTTTGTGGGGGAAATAGTATAGGCACTTCACCATAACTGAAGTTCAATGAGTCGCATATTTGTTTCACTGCAGACCTTAGGTTTCCTGTGATATGGCACTCTTCCAATAGTTGTCGAATGGACTGTATGTCACTTGCACAATCACACATATTTGTTTCACTTAAATTTAATTTCTTCAAGTGTTCTTTTGTCGCGGCATGTTGGGTTCTCAATCGAAATGTAAAGTTTGCTGCTTTTCGTGTAATTGGTATATACTTTTTATTTGGAGTCTTTCCTTTAAAATATTCTACATATCGATTACTAGATTTTTCAAGGTTCCGATTTTTTCTGATTTCTTTAATAGCCAGGTAATCCTTCGATATTTGAATAGAAATTCGTGCACTCTGAACTTATTGAGCCTAGCAAGGTAGCCTCCTTTGCTAATTTGTCGGGTTTTTCATTTCCATCTATGTCACAATGGCTTGGACACCATTGTAATCCAACTATTATAGCTTTTTCTTGACATTTTCAATTGACATTGAAATTCGTCGTAGATTCCCATTACAGATTTTTGACTATTTCCTTTTATTGCTGCAATCGCCGACCTGGTATCTGAAAGAACTACTGCTTTGCTATTTTGCGTGCATTCTCCATGAATCATTCTTAACGCTTTTTCTATTGCTGTCATTTCTGCATCAAAAACCGACACTCCTTCTTCATGTCTTCCTGTTATTGTTATGCCTGTTTCTTTTGATAATACAGAATATCCCACTTTCTCTCCTATTTTCGATCCATCTGTGTAATATTGTTGAAAAGATGGATATTTTTCACTTAATGTGTTGAGCAAACAATTTCTTCGAACCTGCAATGAGTCTTCATTCTTGCAAACTGGATAAGTATCTATATCGATAATAACATCTTTGAAATTTATTTCTGGAGATTCTAGTCTTATGTGTTTGAGATCTTCATTAATTTCTAATTTGATAACAATATTGACCACAGCAGGGACCAGTGGTTTAGCATAATTCCATGGAATAAATTTCCAAGCTTCCGAAGTCTGTAGTTTGATTATTTTTTGGTTAGGGTGGTTAACTTCGTCTGATATTTTCAAAATGTATTTTATTGCAGGTTGTTGAATTCTTCCTTTAAGTGACATTATTCCCGTTTCCATCCTCAAGGCTGGTATTGGTGTTGTTCTCATTCCGCCTGTAATTATTCTTAAGGCTTGGTTTTGTTTTTTTTCTAGTTGGTAATAATTATTGTCACACATTTCTGCAATCAATGAAGCCGCATACTCTATTTTTGACTGTATTGCAGCTGTATAAAAGTTTCAATATTGATCTGTCAGCTCCCCAGTTTTTGCCAGCTAAACATTTCAATAGATTAATAATATTGCTAGTTTCCCTTAAAATATTATTGATATGCAGCTTCATGTTGAGTTTCAGATCAATTGACACTCCTAAATATCTGGTATGGTTCACCAATGGGATATGTAAGCTATCCACATCAATCTCTAGTCGCTGAAGATCATTTCTTTTATTTGCATTAAAAATCATAGCTACAGTTTCATTTGAAAACACCATTTTATTTAATTTTGCCCAATTAACTGCCTCTATGACAGAAATCTTTATTGTTTTCTGAGCTTCTTCTGGGATTCTCCCTTTTGCCTATGAGCCAATATCGTTGGCAAATATTTGGCCGTCTACATTCTTAAAGGGGAAATCTGCCAATACTAAGTTAAAAAGAAGAGGACTTAGGACACCTCCCTGTGGCACACCTTTTGTGAATTGTATCTTGTCCGAGATTACATTTTTAATTGCAACATAAGTTTCTTCAATCTTAGTTAAGCTTATTATTAGGTCGAGCATTTTCCCTTTAATATGCATTGAAAGCTTTTGTGCCACAAGTTGTAATGGGACTGAATCGAAAGCTGATGTTAGGTCGTAAAATATTGCATGAACTGAGTTCTTTTCCTGCATTCCAATTTTTATCTCATTTTCCAGTTTAACTACTGCATCTATTGTACTCCGTTTTTTTTCTAAAACCAACTTGGCGTCTACTAAGAGCTTTATCTATTTTTTCTTCTATTCTGTGCTTTATTAAATGCTCTAGAATTTTTCTGAGCACACTTGTCAAAGATATTGGCCTATAATTGTCGGGAATTAGCGAGTTCCTACCCTGTTTGAGAATTGGCACTATAAGGCTAGTATCCCATGCTCTAGGCAATCTTGCTTTCGCTAAACACATATTATACAAATGACATAAAAATTCCTTACTCTTTGGCCCCATTTCTTTGATTACATCATTTGTAATCCCGTCTAACCCAGTAGATTTATTCTTTGGTAGTTTATTAATGACATGATACAGTTCTTCTATATCAAAGTCTTTGTCATAATCTCCCTTTTCTTTGACTGCAACCTCAATTTGTTTCTTCATAGTATTGCTTTCTTCCGTAGAGTAACTTGGCCATTGCTCCCTTTTATTGACAAGAACTGCTGCTAGGATATTTGCAATGGTTTTAGGGTCATTTGTGATTTGTCCAGTATGTGGGTCCTGTATTGGTTTGTTTGCTTTTTCTTTGAATTTCCTGGTTAAGGTATTAAATGTGGCCCACATCTTCTTAATAGGGGGTATGTTTATTTAACTTTGATTCACAAAACTTTCTCCACGTGTCCCGTTTTAAGTTGATTATTCTATTTCTTACTTTTGGATCTAGCTCCTTGTATTGGATGTATAACTGAGTGCTAAATTGACGCTGTAAGTATCTGTTGGCCTTTCTTCTCTCTTGCACCAGTTTCTGAATTTCGTCATTCCACCCGTGTAAATGCACCTTTTTCAACTTTCTTTGGCAATTTGCACTTATTTCCTTGATTGCGGATTCCATTATTGACATAAACGATTTAGTATCTCTTTCAATACACTTTAGTTTTTCTGGTAAATTTTCTTCTAGTTTTTTACATATATGACTAATTTCGACTTGATTAAATTTCCTCTTTTTATAGTACTGCATTTTCTTTTCCGGTAGTAGGTCAAATCTTATTTGTATTAATGAATGCGGACTACCTATATCAAGATCTACCCTTGTTTTATATTCCGCTACTTGCATGATTTGGCAGGATGCAAATGTTAGGTCAATGGTGCTTGAGTAGTTAGGTTGTTACTGTATCCCCCGAGTAATTAGGTATTCATATATGTTACTGTATCCGCTGGAGTTATCAATGCCAAATCAGATACATCATAGGCAAAATTTGTAATATCCTGCCCTGACCTATTTTGTCTACCATTAGATTCCCACAAAAAAGAGTGACCGTTTAAATCTCCACATAGGATCTTGGTCCCCTCCATTTTCTGGTAAATGAAGTCAAGATCATTTTTTATAGTGTTTTGGCCATTACTATTATAAATGTTTGCCACGGTATAAACCGCACCATCTGTTCTTACACATTTTGCTATAGCAACTTCTAGATTTATCATATTATCACTCACATCTAATATTTCTGTTATTTGGAAATGATTTTCATTTATTAAGATAGCTACTCCTCCACCTTTTGATTGCTGGCTTCCTGTGTTTTCTCGGTCTATTCTGGCTATTTCATACCCCTTAAAATTAGTAACAATTGGACTGTGCCACCATGTCTCTTGCAAGCAAACTATTGTAGGGCTCTCATCCATTAATGTCTTCTTAAATTCTACCAATTTCGATTTATTTAAGCTTTTGCAGTTTAATTGCCAAAACTTCATTTTACTATTTCTGGTTAATCTACTATCTTGGATACTTTTACTAGGCCCTGGATTCATGTTCAGTTACTGCTAAAAATCTTTCTTCTATTTCAGGTTCGTCAGAATTAATAATTCGGGGAATATTGTCTCTGCAGCTCTTTTAATTTCTTTAATCATCTCGTTTCCATTTACTTTTCGTTTCGATACTATTTTTATGGTCTCTATAAGTAGCTTCAATACTTTCGGAATTTGCGTAGGTTCAATTGTTTCTACGTGAGGTCTTTCCGAAAACGAATTGTTGGTTTGGTTTGTGCTGTCGATAGGCATTTGTCTTTCAAGTCCTGTTTTTGTTTTTTCGGCATAAGTCATTTTTGCTTCTTTCCAAGGAACTTTGTTCTTTGATACAATTTTACTGATTTCCAGGATTTCCTTGTACTTTTGGCAATTTTTGTCCCCACTAATGTGATCTGAGTTTTGACAATTTCTGCACTTAATCTGACTTTCAGTACAATTTTCCGCAGAATGACCTCTGCAGGCACATTTTCCGTAAGTTTGCGTGTTGGTACGGCATACATCTTTTATATGGCCAAACAATTGACAGTTGGTACACCTTCTAGGTTTGGGTGTCCATGGCCTAACAGGAAAACTTAGTGGTCCAACTGTAACCCTATCTGGTATTGGAACATTTGAATATAATACTAAGGATTTAGTGGGCACCAAATCCTCCCCTATCTTTTTTAGCAGTTTCTCAATTTTTGAGATGCCGTCTTTATTTTTCCATTCTATTTCTATTTGGTCCATTTCTTCAGGGTTGATGTTTTCATATAATGTAACGACTTTCTTAAATTGGCTTAAGCTTTTTGGCAGTGATACCTCAATTGGGTAATCGTTAATATAGTCGAGTGCCTTCAAATTTTCAAAATGAATTTTATTCGTTACCTTAACTAGAATATCTCCTCTTGCCATGATTTTTATTTCTTCCTGTACTTGGTAATTCCTTGAGAGCCATAGGCACGCAGTAACTTTGCTGATTTTGTGGCCTTGTTCATATATATATATATATACATATATATATATATATATATATATATATATATATATATATATATATATATATATATATATATATATATATATATATATATATATATATCTACATAAATATATATATATATATATATATGTGTATATATATATGTATATATATATATCTATATATATATATATATATATATATATATATATATATATATATATACTAGCTGTTGGGGTGGCGCTTCGCGCCACCCCAACACCTAGTTGGTGGGGCGCTTTGCGCCCCCCCCAAGCCCCCCCGCGCGCGTAAGTCGTTACGCGCCATATTAGTTACGCGCCATTGTAGTTGTGTCCCTGTGTCCCACCTGTGAATATAGATAGATTTATATATGTGTTTCAAACTACGTAAAAATTGTGAATATACAACATTCTTGGCTTTCCCATTGTCTGTCCATATACAAAGCCGTATGTACTAATAATGACGTCATATGCAAACGCTCTTTTTACAAACAAACAAACATGCATACACACAACTCGTTTTTATATAGATAGATAGATAGATAGATACAATACAAATTAACTACGTAAAACTTGTGAATATACAACAGTCTTCGCTGTCCCATTGTCTGTGCGTATAAATAGATTGTCAGGTTTACCGACCCTCAAAGATGCAACATACAATTGTACATTGGTAAAGCAATCTGTATTAAGATCTATACCGCATTTTTCTAGTGATTGCCCTTGAACTTTGTTGATGGTGGTTGCAAATGCTAATCGAATTGGGAATTGCAATCTTTTAAATTGAAAAAGCAGATCCGTTGGAATCATGGGAATGCGAGGAATAAGAACAGCCTCACCCTCATAAGGCCCTGTCAAGATTGTGGCCTCTATTAGGTTTTCCATTGTTTTTTTTACGGCAAGTCGCGTGCCATTGCAAAGCTTTGGTGGGTTGATATTTCTTAAAAGTATTATTGGTACGCCTATTTTTAGTTGTAGCACGTGTGGTGGAAACCCTGAAGGATCTATGGAATTTAAAAATTCAGATGGATAATTAACCGCTTCATTTGGTTCCAAAATACAAATTAACTGCGTAAAACTTGCGAATATACAACATTCTTCGCTGTCCAATTGTCGCTGCATATAAATAGATTGTCAGGTTTACCGACCCTCGAACATGCAACGTACAATTGTCCATGGGAAAAACAAACAGTATTAAGATCTATACCACATTTTTCTAATGATTGACCTTGAGCTTTGTTAATGGTGATTGCAAATGCTAATCGAATTGGGAATTGCAATCTTTTAAATTGAAAAGGCAGATCCGTTGGAATCATGGGAATGCGAGGAATAAGAACAGCCTCACCCTCAAAAGGCCCTGTCAAGATTGTGGCCTCTATTAGGTTTTCCATTGTTTTTTTTTTACGGCAAGTCGAGTGCCATTGCAAAGCTTTGGTGGGTTTATATTTCTTAAAAGTATTATTGATACGCCTATTTTTAGTTGTAGCACGTGTGGTGGAAACCCTGAAAGATCTATGGAATTTAAAAATTCAGATGGATAATTAACCACTTCATTTGGTTCCAAAACTGTGTCGACTGACTTGTAAAGGACTGCCTGGTCTCGAATCTTGGTCAAAACAATATTGTTGATTTCGTGGACGTCTATATTTTTGGGTGCGAGAATCGCTCTTTCACTTAGCCATTTATTATTTTATAATTTTTTAGAATATTCGGAAATACTTTTTTAATCAATTCATTTTTGGACGTCACTAAATTACAGAAATCAGCAGGTAGTTGTATACGTCCTGAAATTGAGTCTACTGAGAGCTTTCCGTTTCCCATTGCCGGCAATTGATCTGAAAATGTTTGACCAGAGTCATCGTTTTGCAATCGGACACGCATATCTGTAGTTAATTTTAATGTTTTTACGTGTGCCCATAAATTAGAATTTTTCAGGCAAGCATTCATTTCGTCTGCAGGAGTTGATCTAGGTATTATAGGTAATGTTTGCCTGAAATCTCCCGCAAGCAATATTAAGGTGCTGCCAAAGGGTTTCGACTTCCCTCGCAAATCTTTCAAGCTTTGATCCAAAGCCTCGAGTGATATTTTGTGTGCCATTGTGCACTCATCCCAAATAATAAGTTTGCATTGCTGCAATACTTTACCCATCCCAGATGATTTGGAAATATTGCACGTGGGAGTTTCTGTAGAATGCAAGTTCAGAGGCAATTTCAAAGCGGAATGAGCAGTTCTTCCACCAGGCAGCAATGTTGCGGCTATTCCGGACGACGCAATTGCCAACGCTATATCATTTTTTGATCGAATTGATGCCAGAATCAGTTTTATCACAAACGTTTTACCAGTACCTCCTGGCGCATCCAAAAAGAAAATTTCTCCAACGTTGTTATCGACACAATGCATTATCGTATCATAAATGTCTTTTTGTTCCGACGTTAACTTGGAAATTTTATTTTGTACATACGAGAATAGATCACTCGTACTGTAACTTTGTTCACCATCCAATTCTACACATGTCGAAACAGCAGCGATAGGTTTAGGTGAAGGCATTCCCAAATCCTGAAGAGGTTTGTTTGCCATACTTACGCACAAATCTTCTATAACAACTAAAGTGTAGTTATAAATTTCTGATGTAAAATCAAAAGTCATATCTGACGTCTCTAACTATTTTCGATGGAGTATATCTTCGGACATTTTCGACTTATATTTTTACCATAACTCTGTTGGAGCTGATGGAGAGCAAGCTGTTAAAATGATGCCAAACAATGCACGAATTTGAATTGGGGTTGACGTTTCGCACGCTTCATTGATGCAGTTATCCCAGTGTTGGTCATTCTCCAATAAATTCAGAGCTTGGCATGCACTACGGTAAGTGTCATGTATAGTACCATTTACAGTCCTCAAATACTCAAAGGATGTCGGACCGGGTACATTCACCAAAAGCAGGCGTAGAAAGAAGCATTCATGTTGATTGGGGTGAACGGTGTTGAGTCTTCCTATCGTGGTATCTTTGAAGATGGTAGGTTGGCCGTCGACTGACTTACCCTGTTTTCGACGTTCAAATACTTTATTTTTAGTTTTCCACGTGTAATACGAAGGCACTTCAGTATACAGCAGTTTTTTTGCAAAAGAATCATTTTTGCAAAGCGAAAAAAAAAGCTGTTAATGTTGTATCCGGTGGATTCAGGACTCTTTGTTGCACGTTGGTTTCCGTGAAATAAACACGTTGACCATTCTGTAAATGTACCGCTAAGTGAACAACAGCTGGACTACGTTCATGTATCGGAAATGAAAGAATTCGCCAAACAGCTTCATTACTGCTTATGTATCTTCCAGCCTGATATTCTACGATTTCATCGAAATCTTTGATTTCGGGCTGCAAGCCAAAAACTGCCATGTCACTGCCTTTGTTGACGTATTTACATATGTATTTGATTGCCTTTACGGAGTTACAGTATTCAACGTTTATGTGTGCATTAAATGTTTTTGATAATAATGGGGAATATGGAACAACCCACTGGTTATCTACTTCGATGGTGGTACCGTTACGCTTCTTTATTATTGCTGTTTTACCGCCATCTTCAGTAGATCTTCTTCTATATTGTGGGTAGCCATCATTGCCAGTAATTGTGTTTGATACTAAAAGTCGAGGATATTGCTTTGTGCACCTTCCTTTGGCCATGCATGGTGAATTTTCGTTCAGTGCACCGCAAGGTCCATGTATCATATTTTTTACAATAATATCATGTGACCCCTTATCGACATTTTTATCAGGTATTTCAGCGGAAATCACATCATCAATTTCGTTCGAAGTAATTTTTTTATGTCGCCAGATTAGTATATGTGCGTGTGGCAAACCTAGTTTTTGCCATTCCACTGAGTACATCCAGCATCGCACTGACCCAAACACTTCATGTTTTACAATGTAGTTTATCAGTGATTTCAACTTTTGCCAGAAGACACGGGCCGTAATGTCATGCCTATGAACCGCCGATTGTCCTTGAAGTAAAAGCTGCAGTATCTCGTCCCAAGATTGATTACATGTAAATGTAATAAATAAATCTGGACGACCATAGAGACGAACATACGCAATAGCATCTTGAGCATATTCATGCATATGACGGGGACTGTCAGCATATGACGAAGGTAAAATTGTTAATCTTCCAACGTTTGTGGTATTACCGTCATTTATAACTGCATCTCGCAAATGAATGTATTGTTCAGAGCGGAGCTTGGTCTGATTCAGGCGGATATATAGCAAACGTTCTGATTTAACTTTAGCATACATATCAACGACGAATTGGTGAAACAATTCACGGCATTTTAAAATATAATTTTCTTCATCCTGCCGAATCATTAGTCTATAGGAATAATAATGCATTGCACTGCATTTCTTATTCATTTCTTTGTTAGTGGCTGGATTCATCAATTTAATATTAAAGTGATAGCCGTCGGCTCCATCCCAAAAAATGATAGGATATTGTAGGGCATCGTAGCATCGATGAGTTTCAGCAATTCTTAACAACTGAGCGTTTCGCTTATGAAGAATAATATCTCGAGGTAAAATCTGATCAACGACCATAACGATTGCCACTTCGTCGATAGTTGGAGCATTGTATCTACGCATATGTTGGCCAGGAGGCGTTTTGTCAGCGGAAATAACAATTTTATGCGTATCAGTAGGCATCAAATCGATGGCTGTTTTGAACAGACGCACTAAATTATTATTTTCGTGGAAAAGATGTTGCAATTGGGAAACGATTGTCCTTTCAACGTTGGGAGAAATTCCGCAACGTGCATTCAATTCAGAATTTCTATCACTGATGAAGTACAATTGTAAAAATTTATGATTCTCGCCTGAGAATGGTAGAAGGGACCCTGCTCTATGATAAATTTGCCCTTTTACTTTGAAAGTAGACATAAGTTGATCTGGATTTTCGATTTGGGCTCCAAACGACGTCATTTGGAAACATGAGTTGTATTTTCTGATTTTTGACAAAAAACGCTTATATTCTGACGTAGTTCCAGTAAGGAAAGTCTTCAATGGCTCTGGTGGTGCAACCAATAGAGGAAGTTTAACTTTTCCTGAGGCGCAACACATTCCCATTGTTTCACCATTGAATTTCAAGGCCTTGCAATAGGGACAAATTTTAGACATTGTCCCGATTTGAACACATCTACTCAAGCTATAATCATCGACTGGGTTGTACCTGAATGCCAGGCGATAACTTTCAGGTTGCTCTGATTCCTCGGCACGTTTTCTTTTCTTACTCTCTCTATCAGCAGCAAGCCTGCTTCCGCGTTGCTCTGGTAGTTCCTCGGCACGCTTTCTGTTCTTTCTTTCTCTATCAGCCTCAAGCCTGTTTCCTTGCTGTTCTTTTGATTCCTCGGCACGCTTTCTGTTCTTTCTTTCTCTATCAGCCTCAAGCCTGTTTCCCTGCTGTTCTTTTGATTCCTCGGCACGCCTTCTTTTTTCACTGTCTCTTTTAGCAGCAAGTCTGCTTTCGCGTTGCTCTGGTAGTTCCTCGGCACGCTTTCTTTTCTGACTTTCTCTATCAGCAGCAAGTTTTTTGGCATAGACTCTTTGAGCATCTTCATCCGCTTTTGCCATGGTAAGTTCATCAGTCATTGTAAACTTAAACATTAATAGATTTCTACGTGAACATATGTCTTAAATATCTTGAATGACGTCACCTTCAAAGCAAAAATGACGACAACTAATTTCATGACGTCAGCCGACACAGAAACATGACGTCACCTGATCCACAGACAGACAGACAACTTATTTTTATATATATAGATGTATATATATATATATATATATATATATATATATATATATATATATATATATATATATATATATATATATATATATATATATATATATATATATATATATATATATATATATATATATATATACATACATATATCAAGTCTATAATTAGACTTGAGAATTTCTAACCAAGGGAGCTACAGGGACGAAGGGAGCCAAGGGCTATGAAAACTCTTCAAGCTTTTAATAATTTTCACTAAATTTACGTTTTCTATGTAAAATATCCGCTACCCAAACTTAAAACTGCCTAAAAGTCCCTAGATTTTTCTGATGTACCCAAGGCAATCTAAATACATTACATAATTCACTGTTTATTACTGCATTTATTCTAATTCACCCTCTTCTCCGAACTAATTAAATACAAAAACAAGTTTTTTTAACTGAAAGTAAGGAGCAACATTTAAACTTAACCCCCTAGTCAATACCTCGCTCTTTATCTCTTTAGCTCTTTAACTTGCTCTTTAAATAGGTCCAGCAAATTATCGACAAATTTTAATTTTATTAGTGTTTAATAAAATCTTCGAAAAGGCCATCTTTTCTCGTCTCCTTACTTTTCTAAAATCTAGAAACTTTCTTCATGATTTTCAATTTGGTTTCCGAACGAGGCACTCCACTGAACATGCCTGCATAATCCTTTTGAATTTTATACATTCTGCATTAGATTCGGGATTAATTCTGGCTGTCTTATTCGTAAGGTATTTGATTGCTTAACCACTGAAATTCTTCTATCGAAGATGTCTCATTTTGGCATTAGGGATAATGTATTTTTTTGGTTTGTCTTATTTGAATGATGGGTTATTTTCTGTTGATCCACTTTTCTGTTCACCCTCACAAGTGAATCTTGGTGTCCCTCAAGGTTCAGTTTTAGGGCCAGTGTTATTTTTGATCTATGTAAATAATCTTTTGTATGTAATAAAAAGCAACGACTTATTAATTGCTGTATGTTTTGTCATCATAAGCCATCCTTTGCCCATAGTGCCAACAATAGTTAACTATCTTCTGATGTCATTGTTTGTTGTGCTGATGACAGCACAGTTGGCACTTCAAAAAATTATGAATCAGAGCTTCGATAAAATTTGTAAATTTTCCAAATCACAAATACTCATCGTAAACTATAAATCCACCAAAAAATAATACCAAAACAAACCAAAAATATATCTTTCTCATACATGTATTTCACTTACTGGACTTATACCACTTAAGCTTTACTTTTTCTTCATTATCAATTAAGCATAATGCTTAATTGACAATTCCTGTTGTTGGTTTCTTTCTTGTGATAAAGGATACAAATCAAATGCTACCCCACTGTCTACTTTTATTAGAATTGGTTTAAAAAAATCAATTTTCTTTAAAGGCATATCAGTCTGATCCTCATGAATTTAAATATTTTGCTGTATATGTATGCTATTTATTCCTAAGGATACACAGACAAATTCTAAATTCAAGTCTAATTCTAAGCGAATTACTAGCTTAAACATGATTAAAACTTTCCACTAAAGAAAGACAAACAATAAATATTGACACCGTCTAGAATTTTCTTTTTGAATCAGATGCTTCTTTATAGTTTGTTTAGTAGGATTTACAGTCAAAATCTTACACATAAAAACCGAGTGGGAAAACCACCAAAAACTTTATTGATGGCGTTGATGTTACTTACTTGTTGCCACGTTCAAATTCGTAATAATTTCAGGAGGAAAACTACCTAAAGTATAGCCCTCCCACCATAACTTTTTCTTCCAATCATTTGGTACATCCGGTTTCATTTGGTACATCCGGTTCAATTGGTCTCCACCATTTCATTATCAGAGGCACTATTTTATAAAAAACTAGCTGTTGGGGTGGCGCTTCGCGCCACCCCAACACCTAGTTGGTGGGGGCGCTTCGCGCCTAAGTCGTTACGCGCCATATTAGTTACGCGCCATTGTAGTTGTGTCCCTATGTCCACTTGTGAATATAGATAGATATATTATATATATGTTTTTAACTACGTAAAACTTGCGAATATACAACATTCTTTGCTGTCCCATTGTCTGTGCATATAAATAGATTGTCAGGTTTACCGACTCTTGAACATGCAACATATAATGGTCCATGGGAAAACAATCCGTATTCAGATCTATACCTCATGATTCTAATGATTACCCTTGAGCTTTGTTGATGGTGATTGCTAATCGAACATTCCCTGTCCCGGTGTCCCGGTCGTCATTTATATCCCCCTGTGCCCCCCCGGCGTCCCCGTTGTAGTTGTGTCCCTGTGTCCCGGTCGTCATTTATATTTTTTACTTATGTCCTGGTCATTATGGCTTATGTATGGTCATTTATATTCCCTGTGTCCCGGTCGTCATTTGTATCCCGGTGTCCCGGTCTGTATATACATTCGTTTTTTAGTTTTGTTTTTCTCCTTTATTTTTTTCCTTTTTTCTTTTTTTTCTTTTTTAGTTTATTTAGATTTTTAGATTTTTTAGTTTTTTATTAGTTTTTAGTGTTTTTTTTCTTTTTAGTTTTTTTGTAGTTTTTACCTTCTTTTTAGTTTTTTTTTTACTCATGCCCTGGTCGTCATTTATACTCCCTGTGTCCCGGTGCTTTGTTGATTGCTAATCGAACATTCCTTTTGTCCCGGTCGCTTTCTCTTTGAGTGTCGTCATACCTGGTTGGTGGGGGCGCTTCGCGCCCCCCCAAGCCCCCCCGCGCGCGTAAGTCGTTACGCGCCATATTAGTTACGCGCCATTGTAGTTGTGTCCCTATGTCCCACCTGTGAATATAGATAGATATATTATATATATGTTTTTAACTACGTAAAACTTGCGAATATACAACATTCTTTGCTGTCCCATTGTCTGTGCATATAAATAGATTGTCAGGTTTACCGACTCTTGAACATGCAACATATAATGGTCCATGGGAAAACAATCCGTATTCAGATCTATACCTCATGATTCTAATGATTGCCCTTGAGCTTTGTTGATGGTGATTGCTAATCGACCATTCCCTGTCCCGGTGTCCCGGTCGTCATTTATATCCCCCTGTGCCCCCCGGCGTCCCCGTTGTAGTTGTGTCCCTGTGTCCCGGTCGTCATTTATATTTTTTACTTATGTCCTGATCATTATGGCTTATGTATGGTCATTTATATTCCCTGTGTCCCGGTCGTCATTTGTATCCCGGTGTCCCGGTCTGTATATACATTCGTTTTTTAGTTTTGTTTTTCTCCTTTATTTTTTTCCTTTTTTATTTTTTTTCTTTTTTAGTTTATTTAGATTTTTAGATTTTTTAGTTTTTTATTAGTTTTTAGGTTTTTTTTTCTTTTTAGTTTTTTTGTAGTTTTTACCTTCTTTTTAGTTTTTTTAGTTTTTTTTTTACTTATGTCCTGGTCGTCATTTATACTCCGTGTCCCGGTGCTTTGTTGATTGCTAATCGAACATTCCTTTTGTCCCGGTCGCTTTCTCTTTGAGTGTCGTCATTTATTTTTTTCTTTTTTAGTTCTTACCTTTTTTAGTTTCTTTTAGTTTTTTAGATGAAAATTTTTTTTAGTTTTTTTCTTTTTTTTCTTTTTAGTTTTTTTATTGATTTTTACCTTTTTTTTTTCGTTTTTTCTTTTTAGTTTTTATCTTTTTTATTTTTTTGTTATTTTTATTCTTAATTTTATTAGTTTTCTTTTTCTCTTCTATTTTTCAGTTTTTTCCTTTTTTTAGTTTTTTTTTAGTTTTTAGTTTTTTTTTTGTTTTTTATCTTTTTTTAGTTTTTTTTTAGTTTTTTTAGTTTTTAGCCTTTTTATTTTTTTTTATTAGTTTTTAGTTTTTTTGTAGTTTTTGCCTTTTTTTAGTTTTTTCAGTTTTTTTTTTAGTTTTTAGTTTTTTACCTTTTTTAGCCTAAAATTTTATTAGTTTTCTTTTTCTCTTCTATTTTTCAGTTTTTTCCTTTTTTTTAGTTTTTTTTTAGTTTTATTTTTTTTAAGTTTTTTACCTTTTTTTAGTTTTTTTTAGTTTTTTTAGTTTTTTAGCCTTTTTATTTTTTTTTATTAGTTTTTAGTTTTTTTGTAGTTTTTGCCTTTTTTTAGTTTTTTCCATGACGTCACCTGATCCATCCACAGATCCACACACAGACAATTTATTTTTATATATATAGATCACAAACTTGAACAAAGTGATAATTTTTTGTCGAAACATAATTGTGATGTAGTAACAGCAGAGATAATTGTAACCGATAATTGTGTATATAGTACAAAAGCAGAGACTTATTAATTGTTGTATATTTTGTCATCCTAAGCCACCCTTTGCCCATTGTGCCAACTATAGTTCACTATCTTCTGATGTAATTGTTTGTTGTGTTGAAGACCGCACACTTGGCACTTTAAAAAATTATCCCCCTCGTCAATACCTCGCTCTTTAACGTAAATTTAGCATAAAGAGCAAGGTATTAACGAGGGGGTGAACCCTTGTCAACACCTCGCTTTTTACGTTATTTTTTTAAGTACTTTCAAAAGACCTATTTATTCTAATTTAATGGCCTTTGGGATTCAGGGGTCATTATTCTAGAATTGGAATAAAATTTTAACTTTATTGCATAGAGCTAGGTATAATAATAATAATCTTTATTCTTTCCCTTTATCACAATGCAATAACATGGGTATCGTCAAACAAAAAAAGAAAATAGAAAACGCAACATAAAGAACACACATGATGAGCTATCACTTCGATTTGAGGATATTGTCGTTGTAGTGCTTCACGAAGTATGGAACAAAGGAGTTTAAAAATCTTGTCGTTGAGTGTGTAGGCGGGCATTCTAACAGTTCTTTTCCCTCTTTAAAAGTTGCCACCCTCGTCTTGTGTGCGTGAGTCACTGAAGTAAACTGAGGCAGGATATCTCGGTGCGTTGTGGACTTCAGGATGTTAGCTCCAAACTTCATCAGTGTTTCGTGCCTCCTTTCATCCAGGGTTGGGAGCCTGAGTTCGCTCAAGCTTTCTTCGTAGTCTTTGTAATTTGATCCAAGAATTATTTTGCAGGCTCTTGTCTGAATTGTTTCAAGCTGACTTCTGTCTTTCTCTGTGAGCGATGGGTGCCAGACAGGACAGCCATACATGACTATGGGCATTACATAAGTTTTGTAGCACGAAAGAAGGAGTTGTTCTGTCATTCCAAACCTTTTGAGATTTGCAAAGGATTTTAGAAGACCAGCTGCTTTTCCTGTGATCTGGTTGATGTGATCTCCGAACCTAAGATCGTCACTAAGTGTGATGCCGAGTATTTTAACTGATTTCTTTGTTTGGAGAGGTGCAGGTTCGTCAATGCTCTTCTTCTTTAGGAAGTTGACACGCAACACACAGCTTTTCTCAAGACTTAGCTGGAGCTTCACTTGATCAGCTTGATCCCGAAGCTCTGCAACCAGGGGCTCGAGTTGGTCGTGTGTTTGTGGAAGGAATCGTAGTAGACTTATTGAACAGTCGTCTGCGAACTTGTACCTTTGTTTATGCTGTCTCATCAGTCGGTTGATTACAATGACAAATAAGATGGGACCTAGCTTGCTTCCTGGGGCTGCTCCACATGTGATGTCTTGGAAGTTGGATGCTTCTCCGTTTTCAAGTTGTACGCACTGTTGACGACCAGAAAGGAAACTTGCGATGATGTACAGCAGAAACTGCGAGACCTCCAGGGCACGGGCTTCATTGATAACAGTCTCGTGGTCAAGGAGATCGAAAGCTTTCACGAAATCAGAAATTATTATATCAGCAAGGGCCTCCAAAATTTCTAGATGCTCTAGTAGATTATGAAGTAATCTGACCAGATAATGTGTTGTGCTGTGCCCTCGACGAAAACCGAACTGCATAGGGTCGATTTTATGTTCTACTTCTGCTAGTAGCCACTGTAGAATAAAGTCTTCAAAGACTTTCGAGATGATGGGCGTCTTCGAAATCGGCCTAAGGTCTGACGGTGAGGTCGGTGATGTTTTCTTCGGAATAGGTGTAATATATGCCTTTTTAAACTTATCTGGAAAACGCCTTCCAATAGACACTGGTTATACATCATAGCCAATGGCGTGGCCAGGAAGGAGGAGCATGCGTGTATCAGCCTTATAGGAATTTCGCCGGGGTAAGAGGCTTTCCTAATATCTAGGTGTTTGAGCTTTTCTTGGACCTGGGAAACTGTGATGACAGGGACGGTTTCAATCGGACCATTCTGCGGTAAAGTATTGAGGGGAGGCTGTTGGCGGCAAATATTTGAGAAGTGGGCATTAATTATTTCTGCGGTAAAATTCTTTCCTTGCTCGTCCTTCAGAATGGATTTTGACTTCTGCTGTCCCATTAACTTCCGTACAGTTGTGTGGAACTTCCTTGGATCACTGGCTGACAACCTAGCGAATATTTGGTTTCCATACAGACGCCTAGCTTGCTTTAGTAGTCTCACTACTATATTTCTCTTCCGTTTATATTCATCACAATGGGGCTTTGTCTTGTAAAGCATGTCTCGCTCTCTCATTGCAGCTTTTATGTTCGGGTTAACCCATGGTTTGCTCTGTGGCTTGATTGTAACTTTCTTCTCAGGGAAGAATCGTTCGTACTCTCGAGACGTTTTCTCATAGAAGAGTTCGGTCATACTGTTTGCATTCTCGTCTTTGAAAAGGCGGAACCAGCATACCGAGTTGAGCCATTCTCTGTAGCCAATTATGCCTTCCTCTGTGAGCGGACGGTAAGTGAACTGGGTTGGTTTACTAGGATCCACTGTTGACTTTGGTCGCAATAGAACAGTTGCGTGGTCGCTGGTTGAGAGTGGTGTTTCCGCCGAGGGATCTAAGTAGAAATCCCCAAGTGTAGTGAAGATCAAATCGAGGGTGTTTTCTCCTCTTGTTTTTACATTAACTATTTGACGAAGGGCTGTAGAGCTCTCGATCCAGTTCGGCTTCAGGTCGTTGAAGTCCCCGCAAAGAAAGATTCCAGCATATGGGTATTTAGTTTTGATGAGGTCGCAACTTTGTTGGAGATATTCCACTAGTTGTCGCCGGTATGGTCCTCTTGGAGGGAAATATACTGTGGCATATATCAGTGACGACACTTGACGAGGTAGGCCTTTTGGTCGTGCCCAAAGCCATGAAACTTCGATGTCATGGGTCTTTGGCACTGAGACATCCAGGATCCTGTGAGGCATGTTTTCTTTGCAGTAGAAATCGACACTGCCACCGTGCGTCATAGGCTCACCTGATGCGCTGCAGCGTGGGGAAATGTAACAGGAGTACCCGTCGATAATG
Organism: Artemia franciscana; assembly: GCF_032884065.1. Taxonomy (NCBI): domain Eukaryota; kingdom Metazoa; phylum Arthropoda; class Branchiopoda; order Anostraca; family Artemiidae; genus Artemia; species Artemia franciscana. Next base: position 12,048,363 of record NC_088878.1, on the reverse strand, counting down.
GCCAAAGCCGAAGACGAAATCCATGTTTCTGTCATACACATGACGTCAATGTCGCGTTTCCTTAAGAAAACTTCCATATCTTCTGTCTTGTTGTTGAGAGAGCGAACATTCGACAGGGCTATTGTTGGAAAGCGGTAAGTTTGGGTTGGCTTCGTATTAAAAACTGTTTTCTTTTTCCCTCTTTCCAGATTGCAGGGAGAAGAATCAGGAGTCTCTAGACTTAGACCTTGAGTATTTATTGAGGTGGAGGTGGTGATGATGCATTTTGGATTTGTTTTGATTTGCTGTGGACAGGGGAGTCCCTTTCCGGGTAAAAGGTTATTTGACAGAGTCGATTTGGTTTGGGATTTACCTGTTTTCCTCCCTTTTTGCAGGTTGTCGTGGTGATTGTCAGATGGGCTCCTCAAGTTGCAGAACGCTGGGCTGGAGCTTTGTTGGTCTTGCTCCTTATTTGACAGATTATATGGTGGAGGTATGTTTCTGTAGAATTGGCACCAAGAAGGTGACAGCTCAGATAACGGTGGGTTGCGGTTTCCTGGCCTTTTCATAGTTATTATTTGCAGAGTTGATGGTGGGGGTGTCAGGCGGTAGTAGTCAAGTAACATATTATTCACTGTTTTGTCTATGGTTCTTTGTTGCTATTGTTGTGTTAGATCTGTTGCTACTCGCTCATGGATGGCATTTTCAATTCTTTTGAGATTCCTTCTTTCTGCTTTAGTCTTTAGCTGGAGTCGTGTAAGATCAGGCCCTATGTAGATCTCACAGCGGGTCTGGGGATCTGTAGAATTTCGCAAAATTCTGGCATTTTTCAGAATGGTATTTCGTTTTGCCGAAGTTGAAGCATTTTTTCGGAGCTTTACAAGGAGCTTTCTTGGTTTTCCATTTTCTCTTGTTCTTCCTAGTCGCCTAGTCTCAATAAAGTCATCAATTTCTAAGGTGGCTCCTAAGCTGTTCTTTCGGCAAAGTTCAATGATTACTTGTGACTCATTAAGATTATCAGACTCAGGAATTCCCGCTATGACTAAGTTACGTCGTTTTTCTTCCCGCAATTGCTTCTCCCTTTCAGCTAATAGAAGCGTTTCGATTGGGTTGGTCACGTAGGCTGCAGCTTATTAATTTTACTGCCTAGCTACTTCATTATCAATTTTGTTCATTCTACTGAGATTAAGCATCTCTTTCTTTGCCCACATACTCCTTTGATGCATTGGCCAGTCGATTTGGCCTGGTTTCTTTATGTGGAATTTTTTCTTAAATCTGTAATCATTTTTTATCAATTCAGACTTTTTCTTGAGCACTTGAACACTCTCATTGAAAACTTTGATTATGCAGCTTCGTTCTGAAACATCAGACAAGTTATAAGTTCTGTTCGTTTTAGTTTTAATATTGCTCCTTACTTCCAGTTGAAAAAAACTTTTTTCTTAATTTTCTGATTGTTTTTTAAATTGGTCTCCACCACTTCATTATCAGAGGCACTATTTTATAAAAAATCACAAAGTGAAGATTTTTTTTCGAAACATAATTGTGATGTAGTAACAGCAGAGATAATTGTAATAGATAATTGTGTATGTAGTACAAAAGCAGAAACTTATTAATTGTTGTATATTTTGTCATCCTAAGCCATCCTTTGCCCATAGTGCCAACTATGGCACTATGCAAAAATGAATAATTTGATTATTTTTTGTCCAAACATAATTGTGACCAATTGTTTCGTCAGTTCGAGCATGCAGCCTCCCGAAGCACACTAAAAAGATGAAAAATTAGACTTGAGAATTTCTAACCAAGGGAGCTACAGGGACGAAGGGAACAAAGGGAGGGCTATGAAAACTCTTTAAACTTTTAATAATTTTCACTAAATTTACGTTTCTATGTAAAATATCCGCTACCCAAACTTAAAACTGCCTAAAAGTCCCTAGATTTTTCTGATGTACCCAAGACAATCTAAATACATTACATAATTCACTGTTTATTACTGCATTTATTCTAATTCACCCTCTTCTCCGAACTAATTAAATACAAAAACAAGTTTTTTTTAGCTGAAAGTAAGGAGCAACATTAAAACTAAAATTCTTCTATCGAAGATGTCTCATTTTGGCATTAGGGATAATGTATTTTTTGGTTTGTCTTATTTGAATGATGGGCTATATTCTGTCGATCCAATTTTCTGTTCATCCTCACAAGTGAATTTTGGTGTCCCACAAGGATCAGTTTTAGGGCCAGTGTTATTTTTGATCTTTGTAAATAATCTATTTACAAATTAATTGTTGTTTATTTTGTCATCCTAAGCCATCCTTTTCCCATAGTGCGAACTATAGTTCACTATCTTCTGAGGTCATCGTTTGTTGTGCTGATGACAGCACACTTGGCACTTCAAAAAATTATGAATCAGCCATCCTTTGCCCATAGTGCCAACTATGGCAGTATGCAAAAATGAATAATTTGATTATTTTTTGTCCTAACATAATTGTGATCAATTGTTTTGTCAGTTCGAGCATGCAGCCTCCGAAGCACACTAAAAAGATGAAAAATTAGACTTGAGAATTTCTAACCAAGAGAGCTTCTGGGACGATGGGAACAAAGGGAGCCAAGGGCTATGAAAACACTTCAAGCTTCATTTTCTTTGTTTTTAACTCATCTAATGATAACTTATATACCGTGCTGCTTGCAGAGCCTGAATTTACAGGCAATGATTTTACAGTCAAAGGATAGAACCAAAAATCTCGAACCCCTTTTTTTGAGCTATAAATTTTTAATAATTTTCACTAAATTTACGTTTTTTATTTAAAATATGTAAAATATCCACTACCCAAACTGAAAACTGCCTAAAAGTCCCTAGATTTTTCTGATGTACCCAAGACAATCTAAATACATTACATAATTAATTGTTTACTACTGTATTTATTTTAATTCACCCTCTTCTCTGAACTAATTAAGTAAAAAAACAAGTTTTTTTAAACTGAAAGTAAGGAGCAACATTAAAACTTAACCCCCTCGTCAATAGCTTGCTCTTTAACTCTGTAGCTCTTTAACTCGCTCTTTAAATAACTTTCAACTTTTTCTTTATTCAACTCAAAAAATACACCAACAATATTATGCCCCAACAGAGAGCAGAGCTCGCAAGGCTGGGAAAGTGCAAAAATATAAGAAAAAAACATCTACATCTCATCGTAATAATGATTTCAAAATATAATACGGTAGAAGACACACAAAATAGAAAAAAACTCATAAAAGATAAGTAAATATATAAATATCAGATAGGAGGGGCGTGGGAGGCCGTCCCAGACACAGGGACACAAAAACAAACACACAAATAAGAAGATCAAATAATTTAAATTTCCATCATCAATGGTAAATAATCAAAATTTTAGCAAACAATCTTTAATATTTGCTTTTTTAAATTTAGCTGAGATTTTTGCTGAGATTTTAAGGATGGATCAAACAGAATTTTATCATTCAGCTTATGATTGTTAGCAATGAAGGGTATTTGGTATCTAATCGAAAACCTTGACCTTTCAGAGCTTACAAAAGGAATTTGATACATCCTAGACCTCCGACAATCCGAACGAGGAAGTAAGATTAACAGAGATTTGTCATAGAAATAATTTTTAGAATTCTGGATTTAAAAATGCCATATATGGAAGTATTTAAGATTCGTATAACATTTAAATCCAACAAATTTAAGAAGAGGAATAATGTTTTAGTTTCCGAAACATTTCGGTTTTGAAGGTCGATGTAAGAAATTTCCAAGTATTCTTATTGCCCTATTTTGTAGTACCTGTAAGGGTTTTATATGCTTCCAAAATGTATTAAGATATACAACTGAGCAATAATTCAAATAAGAAGTAATTAGAGAGTGGGAAATTATTTTTAAAATGGTAAAAAGAAAAATATTCTTCACACGGTACATCGACCCAATATTTTGAGCAAGTTTTAATCTTAAATACTCAATATGATTATGAAATGACAAAAGGGGATCAAGAAAAACTCCTAAATAACGATATGATTGGACCCTACAAATTTTTTGATCACCAACCTGTAGCTCCTCACAAGAAATCTCTCGAGTGAAACGTTTTGAACGATCAAAAACCTTAAAATTAGTTTTCTTAAAATTCGGTACTAGTTTATTAGAAACAAACCATCGATTAACTGAGGTAACACTTATAGTCAGATTTTCGATCAATGTCAATGAATCCCTAGCTTTAACTGTTATAGCTGTATCATCTGCAAATAGAACTGCATGGCTAATATTCTCATGCAAACCTCCGGGAAGATCATTAATATAGATCAAAAATAAAAGTGGACCTAATACTGAGCCTTGGGGGACACCAATATCAATAAGACTTTTTAAATTAGTCATTTTTCCACCGACATTTACTGTGATTTTGCGTCCGCATAGGTATGATTTAATAATTTGCAATCCTTTCCCTCTTATGCCGGAATTTATCATTTTGTCAAGAAGAATTTCATGATTTAAAGTGTCAAATGCTTTTTTTATATCATAGAAAACAGTAGCCACATGGAAATCATCATCTAAACAATCATTTATTTCTAATAAAAGAGCTGCAACTGCTTGTTCTGTCGAACGGTTTGCCCTAAATCCAAATTGATATTTGATAAAGAAATTTATTTTATCTAAATAGCTAGAAATCCTTTCTTTTATAATTTTTTTTAAACACTTTAGATAATGGCGATAAAATTGCAATTGGACGATGATTACTTACATCAGATTTATCGCCTTGCTTATACAACGGAATTACTCGGGCAATTTTCCATCTACTAGGAGATATACCTGAATTGATACTCAAATTGAAAATGTGGATAAGTGGTTCAAAAATATCTCCGGCAATACTCTTTAACAAATTTGTTGATAATTCATCATGTCCCACTGAATTACCGTTTTTTATATTTTTGATAATCTTATAAGATTCAGCAAAACTAACAGGGACCAGAAATATGCTCGTACATTCGTTGGGGGGTAAATATTCTTTATGCGACCTGTAAGGGGACAAATCTATTCCTGCTGAAACAATCGCTTGACCAACACCAGCAAAATAATCACTAAACATATTAGCAACATCTTGCGGTTCTCTAACTTCTATACCATTTGTATTAATTAATACCTCAGGATATGATAGCTTTTTATTTTTTCCAATTTTCTCCTTAATTAAATTCCAAGTTTTTTGAGGAGAATCAGAATTTTTAAATGAATTTTCATAATACACTCTTTCATTTTCTCTAAGAATCCTTACTAACAGATTCTTATAGTTTTTAAAACGTATTATATTTATTTCAGTGGAATACTTCATTTTAATTTTATAAAAGCGATTTTTTTTCATTAATAGACCTCAAAAGCGATGCATTTACCCATGGTTTTCTTGGTGTATGCCTCTTTCCTTTCAGATTTCTATACGGGCAAAATTTATCAAGCTTCTCAGTCAATATATTATAAAAGTTATCTAAGGATTGATCCGGATCCATTTCATCAATTACTGAACTCCACCCTACATCACCGAGTGCTTCTTTCAATTTTAACAAATTTCTTTTCCCAAAGTCTCTTCGCTTTGTTGACTTCTTTTCATTATACGGGAAATATCGCAAAAAATCAGCCATAAGTATGTCATAATCAGCCATAAGTATGTAGTGATCAGATGAATCATCAGGAATGACATATGTACTAACAACACTTTCAGGTGAAAAAATATTATCAGTTAGTGAATATTACGTATCAGTTATTCTGGATGTTACAAGACATACAGGATATAATCCATGAGATAGCGGACATTCTAAAAACTTCAAAGTGTTACTATCCAGTCTATTCTGATTAGAAGAAACAAGGTTCATTAAGTCAATATTAAAATCTCCCATAGCTAGATAAGATGTATTAAGACTAGCTAATTTATCCATGAATTTTTCAAAACAATTCATAAACTCTATCTGACTAGCTGACGGACTACGGTAAATAACTGCGATTAGAATCTTCTCATTATTTGGAAAAAAACATTCGACAACACAAGATTCACATAACATTTCAATATTCATCGGCAAAAATTCTAGTCTTGCACGGGCTGGTATGCAACTTTTAATTAAGACACCAAGACCACCTTTCTTTTGCATACTCCTTCCAACATGAAACAATTGATAACCATCAACATGAATACTTTCAATTGAAAACTCATCTAAAAAAGTTTCCCATAAACCGAATATGTCCGTATCTGATGTCGATAGAAAAGTGTCAATTGTATCCCTTGCAGTCCTCCAGCCCCGGCAATTCCAAAACGATATGCTCCTTGTTCTAGAATTTTGCTTTGACAATCCATTCAAAAATAAATATTGATTTTTTGGTTTATTTAATATGCTGCTATTATCCTCATTATCACTAGCTACAATATTTTCGAAAACTGAATGAAACAAAAGAGAATCTCGCTCAAATTCTTTTAACCTTGATGATGGAATTCCATCACTATCTCTATCCATTATCAAATATTACCACTATGTCAAGAATAACCACACCACGACCCATGCGCCCAACAGACAAAAATAAAAGGTAAGTCACACAGAAACAACTAAGAAAAGAAAAGAGAAATGTCTTCATTCTAAGACAAATTCTTTCAATATTCTACCGCTATTCATAAAGTCCCCTGTGTGCTTCAGAAAAAGCATTAAAAAAAAAAAAATAGATGACTAAAGAGAAAGAATTGTGATAAATATATAGAGCAACAAAAATTAGTGAGAAGATAATTAAAAAATAAATAAATATGAGACAAAACATGATTAAACGCTTCCTATTTGTATATTTTAAAACATACTAACAGGGTGCTTTACTATTAGACGATATGATTTTATTTCACTGAAACTTCACTTGGAAAACTATGATGTAGGCCTACATGTCATTGGACGTTTGGAAAGTCGTCAACCTCTGGTATGCTATCACTAAATGAATATTTTGTAATTGAGCCGTCAGGTCTTTTCACAAACAAGTTTGTCTGAATCCCCTTTGATATCCATGCCTCATATCTAGGAATCTTCCGCAATTTACCCCGTTTCGCTAAAATCAGCTTACGTATTTTACGAATTTCGGCTGGCACATCATCACTAATAAACAAGTTGCTATTATTTCCATGAAATGTCTTGTCCTTCAGGTTGCTGGCATTTTTTATAATAGAAAACTTGTCGTCTTTTTTATGTAGTATCACCTTTAATAATTTACAATTTCTGTCATATTGCGAGATTGTAAAATTTACTTCAGGCAATTCTAATCTATGGCGAACAACTTCTGAAAATAAAGCTTTAGTGTTATCAATATCCTCACAAACTGCATTCCATATGATGATATTATTTTATAACCTGGTTGCTTCCAGTTTCACAATCTGACACATTGAATCTTCATTTTTTCTTTTTAATTTTATTAATTCATCGGTACAAATTTTTAATTGCAAATTGAGGCAGGACGTATCATTTTCAATTTTTCCAATTTTCGATTCACTATTAACCGTCTTATTTTTAAGAGCCGAATGTTCTTTATCCAGATTATCGACCCTTGTAGTAAGAGTACCTAATTGATTGCATAAGCTGTCTAATTTATTGCCACTTTCTTTTACGATTTCAAGAATTTGCTTAAAATCTGCAGCTAGTATTGATATTTCCGTTTTCGAGCTAGAGCTATCATCTGAGGTGTCTAATGAAATATTCGTACCTTCTCGTTTCGGATTTTTCCTTTTACGTCCCATTGTACATTAAAATTGTACTGATATCCAAATATTAATACGTATTCACTAAATATCCAACAGTTCTTGAAATAATGTTTTCAGCATTTAATGAGTATCCGAAAGATCATGAAATAATATATTTCACATAAATCAACACAGAGGTCTTAAAATGCGTCTTACTCTGACGAGGGCATTGAATGAACTGATACCTTTTTTTGACAGTGAATAGATAAAATAAAGAGACCGCGGTCTATTGAGGCGATAAACCATCACTGAAAAGAAAGCCAATCAGTCCCCAAAAACTTTCCTCCAAGTTTGAAACGATTCCTCGTTCAGTCGCTATTCTTCTCAGCTGCTGAACAAACGGCCCAAACACAAGAATCCTCTGATGGTGATACACCAGCATTGAAGCTGTTGCTCCAAAGATTCCTACGCCGTATGATATACCTCTAAAGATTGTAGCTTATACGGCAGTTTGGAACGCATACCGTGCTCCCATTGTGAGGGCACAAGCAACTACTGGGTTTATCTGATTTAGAGGTTCCCGACGGGGCTGATCTGAAGTGGCGGGCTGAGTTGAAGCTTGGAAAACGCTTGGAGGGCTGGGTCGAGGCTTGAGGTGGAGAACTTCAGGTTTTGATGCAGTACTGTTAAAATATGATTATTATGTCTTTCCCTTCCCTCCCACAATGTTTTTTCCTAATTCCAAAGTTATCTACGTTTCTATCTATTCTATCTGCATATCTATTTCTCATACATGTATTTCATTTCATAACTTTCCACTACAGGAAGTCAAACAATAAATATTGACACCGTCTAGAATTTTCTTTTTAAATCAGATGCTTCTTTATAGTTTGTTTAGTAGGATTTACAGTCAAAATCTTACACATAAAAACTGAGTGGAAAAACCACCAAATACTTTATTGATTGCGTGGATATTACTTACTCATTGCCACGTTCAAATTCCTAATAACTTCTCGAGGAAAACTACCTAAAGTATAGCCATATCAGTTATAGTCAGAATCCATTTAGCAACACGTTAAAAACTTGGATGGAACCCGATTTCGTCGAACAAGTTCAGCTTGTTCGACGTTATCAAGTAAGAACCACCCACACCTGACGTGGCATAGTGGTCTAAATTCTCTACCAGTAGGCATCTGAATGTAATATTTTATAGTAATAGGAGAAACATTTAATTGCCAAAACGTATTGAACGCATTTAATAACCATTTAGCGTTTAATATACTATACGGAGGCTAAAGGTTTTGTTCTATTTAAATAAATAAAATTGAAATAGTAAAAACTTTTATAATAAATAAAATTGAATACGTAAAATTTGAACAGTGAAATTTTATTTTCATTACATTGCTATAATAAGTGGAAAAGACTTTCCCGTAAATTAACCGAGATTGAATATAATCGTACCAATACCGATTTCGAATACAGTTACACCGTGAAACTGATTTTGCTGGAATTTGTCAACAGATATGCGTCAGTTTTTTATGTTGCATTCTTCAAAGGGAAATTGATTGCCAGGCCAGGAAAATATAACACTATTTTTGGATATCGCCAAGAAGAGGTTAGTGGCTGGATTCTGATAAATTTTCGCTTTTGTATTTATTTTTATGTAAGAACCGTTATCAAGACGTTATCAAGTAAGAACCACCGACACCAGCAGTGGTATAGTGGTCCAAATTCTCTACCAGTAGGCATCTGAATGTAATATTTTATAGTACAAGGAGAAACATTTAATTGCCACAACGTATTGAACGCATTTAATAACCATTTAGCGTTTAATATACTATATGGAGGCTAAAGGTTTTGTTCTATTTAAATAAATAAAATTGAAATAGTAAAAACTTATATCATAAATAAAATTGAATACGTAAAATTTGAACAGTGAAATTTTATTTTAATTACATTGCTATAATAAGTGGAAAAGACTTTCCCGTAAATTAACCGAGATGGAATATAATCGTACCAATACCGATTTCGAATACAGTTACACCGTGAAACTGATATGCGTCGGTTTTTTATGTTGCATTCTTCAAAGGGAAATTTATTGGCAGGCCAGGAAAATATAACACTATTTTTGGATATCGCCAAGAAGAGGTTAGTGCCTGGATTCTGTTAAATTTTCGCTTTTGTGTTTATTTTTATGTAATGATTATTTAATTCTATTCATATCAGTTATAGTCAGAACCCATTTAGCAACAGGTTAAAAACTTGGGTGGAACCTGATTTCGTCGAACAAGTTCAGCTTGTTCGACGTTATCAAGTAAGAACCACCCACACCCGCAGTGGCATAGTGGTCTAAATTCTCTACCAGTAGGCATCTGAATGTAATATTTCATAGTACAAGGAGAAACATTTAATTGCCACAACGTATTGAACGCATTTAATAACCATTTAGCGTTTAAAATACTATATGGAGGCTAAAGGTTTTGTTCTATTTAAATAAATAAAATTGAAATAGTAAAAACTTTTATAATAAATAAAATTGAATACGTAAAATTTGAACAGTGAAATTTTATTTTAATTACATTGCTATAATAAGTGGAAAAGACTTTCCCGTAAATTAACCGAGATGGAATATAATCGTACCAATACCAATTTCGAATACAGTTACACCGTGAAACTGATTTTGCTGGAATTTGTCAACAGATATGCGTCAGTTTTTTATGTTGCATTCTTCAAAGGGAAATTTATTGGCAGGCCAGGAAAATATAACACTATTTTTGGATATCGCCAAGAAGAGGTTAGTGCCTGGATTCTGATAAATTTTCGCTTTTGAGTTTATTTTTATGTAATGATTATTCAATTCTATATCAGTTATAGTCAGAACCCGATGGATATAGTCAAAACCCGATGGATGCAAATAGATAGGGTCCCAGGTAGAAATATGGTGTTTTTATAAGAAGATTTTAACGCCCGGGTTGGATGAAATAGGAATACATGGTATTCTAGCCTGTGTAAATTTTGTGTAGGAAAACTAAACAGCAATGGCTACTGACTTGCAATTTTGTAGGTATAACAATCTAGTTATAACAAATACGGTGTTTGGTTATAAAATGACCCATTAGTTAACTGATGCATGATTATGTCGAAAAGAAACAGAACTTTTTGTGTCATAGCCTCTCCACTCGTATACATCAGCAATATTTCTTTACTTTTGGGACAGGATATTAGAATATACACGAGACGACCTTTTAATTCTCGTGTATTGCTATATCCTCCCATTTCTGATGGCTTGAATATCATCGAGGGCAATGGGGTTTAATTGATGCATTTCAAGTGAATCAATTATGTCATGTTTGGGCTTTGTTCTCAGCCTGAAGAGCTTTCCATAGTTGAAGGTTAGTAGTGTTTGTATTGTTAGAAAATGAGACATACCAGAAATATGGTAATTATAATATTGTACCAGGAATTTGGTGGAAATAATCCATATTGATTTTCCAAATATTTGATTCTTCGGTCTTCATTAGTGAATAGTGGTATTTCTTTATTTTCGTTAATTGTATTGTGCCTATGATTTTCTCTTTCTGGCCAGATGAAGGTTTTTTATTCCTTAAAAAACCTTTTTTGGTTTTTATTCCTTAAAAAACCTTTTATTGGCGATTTTTCCAACGTCATGTAAGAGTAGTTCAGTTTGATGACTTTTCTTTGTATTATTGTAGCAGGATAGGGTTCCTACTGTCTTGTTGGGTATAGTAAATAACCATAAATCATTTCGTAAATTGATAAATGATTCTCTTTTTGTGCTTCCTATCAGAGTTTCACATGAGTTAGAAATATCTTGTTGCTGTGATTCTTATAGAAAAGATCTAACATCTATGATCCTATTTTTACGTTATAGATAGGTAAAGCTAAGTTTTTGAATGAGACGCCTTCTTTTAATTCCAGGACGTTTGCTGGTGCATATTTTCTTCTGTTCTGATCGATGAACATGTATTCTGCTTCTTGCTCATGTTGGAGTTAGTGTCTTTAATATTAAGGGGGGAGGCAGATATTTTATATAAATCAAATATTGACTGTAAATTGATTAGTAGAATTGTTACTACTCTAAAAGTTGTTCATTAATTTTGGTGATATTCACATTCAGTTCTGTACAATATAGGAATAAGTTGGCAGCCTCTGGTTCTACTGAAGACCAAATGTTAAGTTGGTTTTTATTTCATTTAGGTTTTTTTTCAAGCTCGAGGGGTCTACTAAGTTGTAGGACAGGGTACCTCCCGTTGGCTCTTATAGTGTGGACTCGAACTTACTGACATCAATAGCTAGGTTCAATCATGACATTGTAACTATACAAACTGAAATCATCGTTAAGCTCGAATCAGAAATCACTATGTGAACTTCGTTTTTTAAATAATTCATGGTTTTGACAGAAAAACCTGCTACAGATACTGAAAGACCTATCAATCAATTTGGACGTTTTTAACTCTTCCAGAATTCTAAAAAAGTTAGACTTTTTAAGAACTCAAGAAAGAACACGAAAGGAGAACAATCTGACGTGGAATACTGTGGGAGATGACGTCCATTCTTTATTGAATTCAATAATTGAAAGTAGTGTAAAGCTCACTGTTAATGAAGCCATTAAATTGAAGTTAGTTCGAGGACGAGAAGATTTGGCATAATTATTTAAGTCAGAGATGTCATATGAAATATTTGGAAAGATTTAGTTGTTGTTGATTGAAGCGTACAAAAATCAATATCTACTATATACTTGGAAACCTTCACACTTATATTGCAATCTTTGAAAAAGACGACAATCAGATGGTGGACGATAAGGGATCCCTATATCTTACGAAGAAATCAGTGTCAAAAAAGCTGTCATATCCTTCGATTGCAGACATTAATGAGTTTCACTCTACATTGAAAAACGATTTAATAAAATTTGAGCCAGTAAGATCCACTAGATGGGTACGGAAATCCTCAAAAAAAAGGAAAAATACAAGTTAATTGTTTAATAGTTAGAGGGGATTTATGATTTTTAAAGAGCATCCTTTTCCCTTAAAAATTCAAACCTTACCATTCTGCTAATTCTCAAAGAAAACTACACCTATAAAGGGAAGCTGTATCTTCTCAATTTTTAGGCCGTATTTGGTTTTAGCTGATTTTTCATTCACGTTTTTTCTCTTTAGTTTGAGATCTGCTACGTCCAAAAGCTGCTTATGAGGACATGGGGGTCTTTTTCATTAGAAATTCAATTTCTGAGTGTTCCTAGCTTTTTAAGATACTATAATTTTATATACTAACTTTAGAAATTCACACAATCAGCTTTTGTTTTTCACTATTTTTTTTATTTCAAGGTGGGATGTGACCTCTTGAAATAGCCAGAATAAAATAGTTTATTGTATTTCATTATTTTGCAGGAGAGTGACAGAGTGTTGCAACATTTTTCGATAGTCAATTTTTTCTCAAGGACTTCTGTAAAAAACATTTTCTATCGTTGATCTTAGTAAGTGAAAAAATACCTCAAGAATTCTTTCTTTAAAAAATAGAGTGCAACTAGGGGGTTTACTTTCGGGAATGATGAGGGGCGGGTCAAAGATTTTTCAGATTTATTTTAATGAAGATACAAACATGAGTTACTTTAAAGCTCTAGAAGAAAACACACCAATTCTACAGTTTGTGTGTATCATCTCTGAGTACGTGGTTAACTAAAGATCCAACATCACAAAAGCAAAATTATTACATGGTGAGTGAATTGACAATAGAAAAAAAAATTCAAGAATTAATTATAATATAATAATATATACTATTTAAAAAGACACTCAGCGACACAAGATTAATTGTGTTTAAACTCAAAAAAGTCAAACCATTTGCCTAAAAAGTTGCCCTTTCACTTTAGATGTCTTGTCTACGTATACTAAACTTATCGAAGAACATCTGAAGAAACATATACTTAATAGAAGACACAAAATTAATACATGGAGAGCGAATAGCAAAAAGTAATTACAAAACAGATTTATAGTGGATATCAAAAAAGAACTATGAATCTCTCAAAAACGGTATCAGTATGAAATAATAAGCACACCTTTAAAGGATGGTTAGAACGGGATCAGTCATATTTCTCACCTGTTTCATATTTTCTTACTGATTTTAACGAGAAAAACGTTGAGCATTTCAATCCTTATTGTGTCTGCTGGCCACGAGCTTGCTACTGGTGATAAATAAAAAAGGTGAAAAAAATCTATCAATGATTCAACAAAAGCATAGAGGCTCAATCACTGTTAGAAGACACCTTCACTAGAAAAGGGTTTGCTTCTACTGTCACTACTCCTACTACTAACAAATCATTGCAGTACAAGAACGCCTGAAGCAAACACAGCTGCACATGCTCCTCTCCACCCCAATTTACTCAAGGTTTCACTCTTATTTCCCCCTCTTAAGTTCAAAATTCCTTTAAATCCTTTGTTTTGACCTATTCCTACGCAATTCGGAGAATAGTATGTTTTTTTCTCGGCCTTTTTTCTCGGAAAAAAACAGCCTGTTTTTTCTCTGTTTTTTCTTCTAAACAGATAGTTGGCCCAAAAGAGCCCAAGGAAAAGGCCTGAAACTTGTATTTTCCTTGAGCTAGTTTGGTATTGAACTAGAAGATACATCTATTAATGACTTGAGCACAAGTTGTTATTCGTTCCTGAATTACAGCAATACATCTAGTTCTTGACCTGCAACCTAAAAAGAAATTGCGACCCTTCGGAAAATTTTCTACCCAAAATATTCCCAATAAAAAACAATTTAGTGCAAACGAATAACAAATTGGACAAAAGCTATCTTTTACCTAAATTTAAAAGCTTGTACCCAAGCTTAAATTATACCTGAGTGTAGAAAGAGGGACTAAGAGAGACCTTTGATTTGGTTCGAAGTGCTCTATCTTGCTCCGAGCAACATTTTTCATGTATATATCATACCTGGTTGAGGACGGAACATCAAACTTCGGAGCGAGAAGACAAAATTTTGATTTTCGACTTGGAGTAAACTGCAAAGAAAAAACAGACAATCTGAAAACATATACCAATCAATTTAGGGATGATAGCAAAGGCCATACAAAGGGGACGGGAGAGGGGCATTGGGTTGGAGCCCCCTCCCTAACTGAAATTTTTCCCCGTCTCGTAAATACGTAACAAAGATATATATGAACAAATATTTATACGTTTATCAAAGTTTTTTGTACTCACTTTAAATTCTTTTGTGTACAGTTTTGAAGCTCCATTTTGTGCTAACCATCTTTATTGGAATCTTTCCCGACACAGTATGCATATTATTGATGTACATTGAATAGACAGCGCTTTAATTAACAGTTAGTATAAAGATTATACATTCTCTCCGTTTTAAACTGGATTCTCGTTAGCTTGTGTTGAATTTTTCCTGACACAGAATGCACATTATTGATGTACATTGAATGGACAGGGTTTTACTTAACAATTAGTAAAATGACTATTATTAATTATTTTTATAAAAAATGTCAGAATATAATTTCGGAATCGGAGCAACAAGCGAAAGCAAAAAATTGGAAATACACATTGAGCACGAAGACACAAAATTAAAAATAAAACAAAGTATTTTAATTACTGGGCCCACACCGACCTTCAGGAATGGTTCAACTTCGGCAAAGAGGAGTTATAAGGACGGATATAAACCATAAATTAGTAAAAAAAATTTAAAGATTACTGCACGATATAAGGTCATGACACAGAAATACAAAATTAATATATACAAGACGGAGCAAAAGAGATAGAGAAAAAAGGAAAACAAACAAACAACAAAAACATGAAAAAAGAGGCACAGACTACTGAAACAGTACTGAATACCATTCCTGGGCAGTCATATTCACTTTATTATTGTTTTTAGCTGTTGCTCTAGCTACTGCAGTATTCGGGTCAGCAATTTTAAACCGACGGGCAATTTTTGAGTTGCTTAGCCAGGGTGGAAGGTGGAGTAAATATTTTGCAAAACGGAAAAAGATTGAGCGTATTTCCGTGTGTTCAGTAATAGTTAACAGTTGTCAAAAGGTGGAAACATACAGAATATGAGGAAGAGCTATTGCATTAAAAAAGCTAGCTAGCAAATGCCAGCTGAGTTTGAACTTGCAGGAAATTACTGAGGACAAGAAATGGAAATGCGGCAGGTTAAATGTTCAATAAGGAGGTACCGGGTGTGACGTGCGGATAAACCTATAGGGAGACCAAGATAGACAAGGTTACTGACAGGTTGAACCATAGAATTCTTAAGTTTGACTGAATTTTTTAGATCGCTCTTTCAGTTAAAAGCGACTGTTTCCGACTAAGTAGAATTGACATGTAGACCAATAGTAAGATATTCTGCTTCAAGAATAGAATAAACATCACTGACTCGTTGCAGGGTGCGACTAAAAAACAACAAAGAGAGATGAAGCTCAACAAAAAAACCTTAGACAAGAATGTGGCCAGGTTTGCCTTTACCTAAACTACGCGTCCTCAGCACAAGATAAAAAGAAATTAAACACTAAACTAAAAACAAATAAAACCACCATCAACAATAGTAAATACAATTGTCGCTGCTGATCCACGTAGGTAAGAGAACCTATTCGAGTTACTTCAATGAGAATATTAAATCAACGAGTTTAATAAGCATAATTGAAAAAGTTATGAAATTTGAAAATAAGTAAACTATTCTATTGCGAGATATAACTTTTGTTAGTTAATATTGAAGAAACTCTTTTTTGTCCAATAGGTAATCTTGTCCCCTGGTGATTATGTAAAATTTTAATTGACTTATTGACTATTGGTGCATTTTTCAAAAGACAATCATAAATTGGCTCAATATTTAAATCCCCCGTGTCTCAATATATTGAAAGATCGGAATAGCTGTTGAAATAGCCCTATCATTAGAAATAGCTGTAGCCTCATCAAATTGTATAAAATGTTCAGGATGAAAGAATGTTAGTTCAGCCAGAGCCGAAAAAAAAGTTTCAGGAGCCTTTCTCTATTGTACGGTTTTTTCTTTTGAGTTGCGAGGCTCAATAAATCTCAGTAAATTGTTGGTGAGTTCTACCAATATAAAACTTTCCACAAGAACAAGGTACATAAGGCAAAGAAATGAAACTTTTTGGCATATTTGATTTTGCACATTGTGAAACTCCAATGACACTATTGTAATGTTTAATGCGTCTATTTTATTATTTTATCCATAAATTTAATCTGTTAACTGTTACAAGATACAATATCCCACAAATACAATAATTCAGAATCTAAATATCCTCGGGGCCAAATCCTGAAAGCCCTATCTACTAGTGCAATTACAACCCGTCGTTTCACTGAAATAGGGTAGCACGAATGAAAGTTCAAATACCTTTCACTACTGTAGGCTTTCTATATATTGAAAACAGTAAATGGAAATCACTTTTAATCAATAGGAAATCAAGAAAAGATAGTTTTTCATTTTCTTCAAACTCCAATGTAAATTTTACTTTTTTATCAAAACTATTTGTATGTTTATAGAAAAGGTCTAAGGAGTCTAAATCGTGTTTCCAAATGCAAACCACATCGTCCATGAATCTACATCTGAAACAAGGGGAGAGCCTCAACCTATAGAGTCCTTCAATAGTCACTCGGGTCACTGCAACGGAAGACTAATAGCTCAACGGTCAACTCTCTGAAGTGGATCTTTCTCGGGGGTATTCGAAAACATTAAAGCTTAACAATTAGATTAAATTTACATCATAATAAAAACACTTGTCAGTTTTACAATGTTCTGCTAATCAATACTTGCACATTTGTCCTAATTTTTCACTAAGTTAATTTAATAAATCACTGTTGGCACATTTTCTTTTTACTATCCGTAACTAAGTTTGTAATGTCTCTTTCTTTCACATCTATGCCATAATTTTCATGTCTCTGCCCATTTCACTAATTGACTGGGTGTACTATTGTTCATCCAAATTAATATAAGTCTTTAGTTCGGCACCTCGTAATACTTACACTGTTTAAATTCTTCACAAGTTCGCTAAAGTTTGTAATTTTTTTTAACATCTGTTAAATTATCTTAAGAGTCGTTTGAATCAGATAGTTGTCAAAACCTTACTCGGTATGTCGATTCGTGTCATAAAATTGGAGCTTACGTCGTGCTTTTCCAATCTTCGTGACTTTTCTTGATGTTGCTAATGCTAGGTTTCTATATAGTTTGAGTAGCCGGTGACTTGCTGATGTTTATTATTCTCGTTGGAGTTTTAGATAATGTATGATAGGTGTTTTTTCTTCAATTTACTTCTTAAGGTCATCATTGCGATATCGGTTCGTGTATGTTTTCAGCTGTTTTTCTGTCGACTTGGTTCTGCTGTTTTCGTAAGGGAATGGGATTAGAGATGATTGTAGAATAATGGTAGGTACTTTCTTCTATACGATGGGTATTATTGTGACGTTCTGTCTTCGTTGATAGTTTTTGGGTGGGAAATATTAGTTTTGGGAATTCAGTGGCTGATAAGTTATTACAATAGATGTTACTCGTTCTTGAGTTTTGACCATAATGGATGGTTGGTCGGTGCCATAGTATGCCAGCTCCTCTAATAAATTTTATTGGCAGAATCACATTCTTAATAAGCAAAATGACACAATAATATGTAACATTACTGTCACAAAAATGTTTATAGTACATAATCAGTAATGAGTAATATCTTAAGCATTATTATTTCGCCACTAACTACATATTATGGCTGTGAATAAAAAAATACTGTTCTAAAAAATTGCTAAATACTTGGTAAATATTAGAGGTCTTAATTTTACATATCTCATTTTCTGCCAAATGTTTTATATTTCTGATGCATGATTGTGTCGAAGAGAAACACGACTTATTTTGTCATAGCCTCTCAACTCGTATACATTAGCAATATTTCTGTACTTTAGGGACATGATACTAGAATACACAAGAAACGACCTCTTAATTCTCTTGTATTGCTGTATCATCCCAGTTCTGATGGCTTAGATATCATCAGGGGCAGTGGGGTTTCATTTGTGTATTTCCTCTGTATCAATTATTTCGTGTTTGGGCTTTGTTCTTCTTAGCCTTAAGAGTTTTCCTTAGTTTAATGTTAGCAGTGCCCTTATTGTACCAGGAATTTGGTGAAAATAATCCATACTAATTCTCCAAATATTTTAATCTTATGTCTTCAGTAGTGAATAGTGGTGTTTGTACATCTAGTGCCTCCTTTATTTTCGTTACTTGCTTTTTACCTATGATTTTCTCAGGACAGGACATTTTCTGGACAGGTGATGGTTTTTATTCCCTATTGTTTATATTTTGGATTGTGAACGACAGATTTATTCCTTGAAAGTTTAGTACTTTCGGGCTCATGATATTTGTGCTCGTTGTGATTAAAGGTGTTTCCAAAGTTGTCACTTTGGTAGCAAGTCGGCAACCTTGTTTAATGATGATTGTTCCAACGTTCTGTAAGAGTAGTTCACTTCAATTACTGGGGTCCATTTTGTAAATTCATTCGTAAATTAATATAATTGTTTCTCTTTTTGTGCTTCCTATCAGAGGTTCAGATGACCTAGGAATATCTTTTTGCTGTGATTTTCAACTGAAATCATCGTTAAGCTCGAATCAGAAATGACTATGTCTACTTTGTTTTTTAAATAATTCAGGGTATTGACAGTCTTTGAAATAATTTTGGAGATGGTTTCAGTTTTGTCTTTTTGATAGTTGGCTATACTTGCCTGTATTTTTGTACATATAGCGTGGTATTCGTGGCCTTGTTTAGTCTTTTGACATTTTCTCTCACAATTAAAAAAGTTGTCCGTTTTATTGAAAGGTTGTTTCATTTAGAAGAATATCAAAACCTTACTTGTTTATGACGGTTCATTTATTATAACATTTGAGTTTACTTCGTGCGTTTCTTAACTTCATTATTGATAATAATATTGCCAATTTTAGGTTTCTATATTGTTTGATTTGCAGGCTAGCTATTAGTTTGACCATGTATTTTTGGAGTACTACCGTATGGGTGGTAGGTGAGTTTTCTCTTCGATCTGTATACGGTTTCTTCTTAGGTCGATTAAGTCCTGCTGTCTTCGTATCAGAATGGGAGCGATGGCGATGATAGAACATATCATAGTTGGAATTATCGTCTTTGCGACTGGGATTACTTGGGCGTTCTGGTCTTCGTTGATAGTTACGTGGTGAGAAATATTATTTGGTGGTTTTTGTGGCATTCTTCGGTAGTTGATAAATCATAACAATAGATGTTACTCGTTCGATGATTTTTGACCATAATGGATGGTTAGTCGTTGTCATGGCAGGCCAGTTCCTGTAATAATTTTTTTTTGCAGAATCACATTCTTAATAAGTAAAATAGCACTTAACATTGGTAAAATTATTAAAAATACGCAATTACTATTGCAAAAATACATAATCAGCAATATTTCGAGGATGATTTCTTCACCACTAATTACACTATTGTAGCAGTGCATGCAAAAACGCTCTTAATGAAATAGCCAACTAATTGGTAAATATTAGAGGTCTTATTTTACATATGATACTTTCTCCCAATTTTTTTTTATATTACTGATGTATGGCTGTGCTGAAAAGAAACACAGTTTACTGTGTGATAGCCTCTCAACATTTATATTAGTAATATTTATTTACTCTACGGACTGGATATTGGTTGTACAAGAGACGACCTCTTAACTCTCCTGTATTGCTATATCCTTCCAGATTTAATGGCTTACTAGCTGTTGGGGTGGCGCTTCGCACCACCCCAACATCTAGTTGGGGGGTCGCTTCGCCCCCCCCCTCTCGCCCCCCCTTCGCGCGTAAGTCGTTACGCGCCATATTAGTTATGCGCTACTGTAGTTGTGTCCCTGTGTCTCACCTGTGAATATATATATATATATATATATATATATATATATATATATATATATATATACATATGTTTTTAACTACGTAAAACTTGCGAATATACAACATTCTTCGCTGTCCCATTGTCTGTGCATATACATAGATTGTCGGGTTTACCGAATCTTGAACATGCAACATAAAATTGTCCATGGAAAAAAAACCTTATTCAGATCTATACCTCATTATTCTAATGATTGCCTCTGAGCTTTGTTGATGATGATTGCTAATCGAACAATCCCTGTGTCCCCGTCGTCATTTATATATCCCCCTCTGCCCCCGGCATCCCCATTGTAGTTGTGTCCCTGTGTCCCGGTCGTCATTTATATTCCCAGTATCCCGGTCGTCATTGTCTGTAATTTTTCTTTGAGCGCCCCGGTCGTTATTTATATTCCCGGTGTCCCGGTCGTCAATTGTGTCCCGGTGTCCCGGTCTGTAATTTCTCTTTGAGCGCCCCGGTCGTTATTTATATTCTCGGTGTCCCGGTCGTCATTTGTGTCCCAGTCTGTAGTGTCATCTTATAATGACGTCATATACAAAGCGTTATATACTTATAATGACGTCAAATGCAAACCCACAAACAAACAAACATGCATATATACAACTTATTTATATATATATATAGATACAGTTTCTTCTTTTTTTTTTAGTTTTTTCTTTTTTTTTAGTTTCTTCTTTTTATTGATTTGTTTTCTTCAATTTGTCAATGTTCATTCTAACATTGACACTTGGAAAAATCTTTACGTGCCAAGCATGCTAAAGCTCCAACAATTTATATTAAAACTCAAAATTTGGGGTATCTGTTCTAAGGCTTTCGAATTACTTTATTCTAATGTCAAAATATATTGAAATATTTGTGCAATTCCAGTTTTTTTTTAGTTTTTCTTTTTTTTAGTATTTTAGCCTTTTTAGTTTTTTTTTCTTTTTAGTTTTTTATCTTTTTTATTTTTTTACGTTTTTTCTTTTTAGGTTTTTTCTTTTTTTTAGTTTTTTACCATTTTTCTTTTTTCGAATTACTTTAATCTATTGCCAAAATATTTCGAAATATTTATGCAATTTCCAGTTTTTACATTCTAGTTTGTTTTCTTTTATATATATATATATATATATATATATATATATATATATATATAAGATATAATCTGGCGTAACAGACATAACAGACAAACAACTTCTTTTTATATATATAGATGGATATATAATCAGGAGCAATGGAGTTTAATTGATGTCTCTCCTGTGCGTCAATCGCCTTATGTTTGGATTTCGTTCTTCGCTTTTTTAAGAGGTTTTCATAGTTCAATGTTAGCACTACTCTTATTTTTAGTGAAATGAAAAATATCTGAAATATAGTAATTACGATATAGTACCAGGAATTTGGCGAAAATAATCCATATTGACTTTCCAGATATTTTAATCTTTGGACTTCATTAGTGAAGAATGGTATTTTTAAGACCAATGTTTCTTTTATTTTCGTTTATTGCATTTTACCTTTGATTTTCAGATTTCTAGCCAGATTGAGGACTTTGATTCCTTATTATTTATATTTGCAATTGTGAAAGTTAGATTTATTCCTTGAAAGTTTATTACTTTTGGTTTTATTATATTTATGGTCTTTGTGATTGAAGGTGTTTGTACAGTTGTCTCTTTGGTTACAAGTCGGCAACTTTGTTGATTAGTGATAGTTCGAACTATTATAAGTATAACTAAATTATTATAATATTTGGTTATAATAAGTATAACCACAGAAAAGTAACTGGCTGGGAAAATATATTTTTTGGAAAAGCATAAAAGGTAAAGTTTTCTAGCCTTGGCTCTCTTGGTCTTAAGTCTTTTGTTTTCTAACTAGTTGTATCTATACTGAGAAAAGGATATAGCATAATTCTTAAGTAATTTTTTGCTTCACGGATTATTTTTTTTTTACAGGAACGTAATTATCATGAAATTTTCTTTCAACAGTTTAGTTTAAGAAAAGTTCTCATTGACCTGCTAAACACAAATGGTCACTACGACTATATAAGCAACTTCATCAAAAAATTCGTATATTTTTAGAGGAAAAAGGGTAAAACCAAGAAACTAGATGTTAAATAAACTATTTCCATGTATAGATAAAAAGAGTGACGTTTACCACGTTTTCTGTATTCCTGAATTCTCACTCCTTTTATAAAGAGAGAAATAAAAAGGAAAATAAAAGTAATAATGAAGACTGGTGTATTAGTGCTCTGACTTTTTTTGCTTTCCATACCGGAAACAATCTGGAAAACGAAGCCGGAGTCAATAGCTAAAAAAGCAATCGCTATCTTTTTGGGAATGATTAATTATTAGAATTAACAATATCCTTTTTGTATTCCAAGCTGAAAACTAAGAAACATAAGGCCAATTGCAATTTTATCTGCTTAAATTAATCTCTTCCAGTTATTTTCTTGGATCGAGCGCTATCAGTTTATGCTACAAAGCGAGCAAATCAAAGGCATACATTGATGGATCCTTTTTCTAAGTCATAAAAATAAATTTCACTCATTCGATTTAAATTATTGTCCAAAGACACAACCAATCTGTCTTATATACAGTTTCTTCTGTTGAGATATCAATAACACAATCTATCTATATAAAAATAAGTTGTATGTGTGTTATGTCTGTTACGCCAGATTATATCTTCTATATATATATATAAAAACTAGCTGTTGGCTAGTTACACCCCAACACCTAGGTGGTGGGGCGCTTCGCGCCCACCAAGCCCCCCCGCGCGCGTAAGTCGTTACGCGCCATATTAGTTACGCGCCATTGTAGTTGTGTCCCTGTGTCCCACCTGTGAATATTGATAGATTTATATATGTGTTTCAAACTACGTAAAAATTGCGAATATACAACATTTTTGGCTTTCCCACTACTGGGAGCTTTCCGTTTACAATTGCCAGCAATTGATCTGAAAATGTTTGACCAGAGGCATCGTTTTGCAATCGGACACGCATATTTGTAGTTAATTTTAATATTTTTACGTGTGTCCATATATTAGAATTTTTCAGGCAAGCATTCATTTCGTCTGCAGGAGTTAAACTACGTAAAAATTGCGAATATACAACATTCTTGGCTCTCCCATTGTCTGTGCATATACAAAGCCGTATGTACTAATAATGACGTCATATACAAACGCTCTTTTTACAAACAAACAAACATGCATACACACAACTCGTTTTTATATAGATAGATACAATACAAATTAACTGCGTGAAACTTGCGAATATACAACATTCTTCGCTTTCCAATTGTCGCTGCATATAAATAGATTGTCAGGTTTACCGACCCTCGAACATGCAACGTACAATTGTCCATGGGAAAAATAATCAGTATTAAGATCTATACCACATTTTTCTAATGATTGACCTTGAGCTTTGTTAATGGTGATTGCAAATGCTAATCGAATTGGGAATTGCAATCTTTTAAATTGAAAAGGTAGATCCGTTGGAATCATGGGAATGCGAGGAATAAGAACAGCCTCGCCCTCAAAAGGCCCTGTCAAGATTGTGGCCTCTATTAGGTTTTCCATTGTTTTTTTTACGGCAAGTCGCATGCCATTGCAAAGCTTTGGTGGGTTGATATTTCTTAAAAGTATTATTGGTACGCCTATTTTTAGTTGTAGCACGTGTGGTGGAAACCCTGAAAGATCCACGGAATTTAAAAATTCAGATGGATAATTAACCACCTCATTTGATTCCAAAACGCTCTTTCACTTTCACAGAATCGCTCTTTCACTTAGCCATTTATTATTTTTATAATTTTTTAGAATATTCGGAAATACTTTTTCAATCAATTCATTTTTGGACGTCACTAAATTACAGAAATCAGCAGGTAGTTGTATACGTCCTGAAATTGAGTCTATCGTATCATAAATGTCTTTTTGTTCCGACGTTAACTTGGAAATGTTATTTTGTACATACGACAATAGATCACTCGTACTGTAACTTTGTTCACGATCCAATTCTATACATTTCGAAACAGCAGCAATACGGTTAGGTGAAGGCATTCCCAAATCCTGAAGAGGTTTGTTTGCCATACGGACGCACAAATCTTCTATAATAACTAAAGTGTAGTTATAAATTTCTGATGTAAAATCAAAAGTCATATCTGACGTCTCTAACTGTTTTCGATGGAGTATATCTTCGGACATTTTTGACTTATATTTTTCCCAAAACTGTGTAGGAGCTGATGGAGAGCAAGTTGTTAAAATGATGCCAAACAATGCACGAATTTGACTTGGGGTTGACGTTTCGCACGCGTCATTGATGCAGTTATCCCAGTGTTGGTCATTCTCCAATAAATTCAGAGCTTGGCATGCACTACGGTAAGTGTCATGTATAGTACCGTTTACAGTTCTCAAATACTCAAAGGATGTCGGACCGGGTACATTCACCAAAAGCAGGCGTAGAAAGAAGCATTCATGTTGATCGGGGTGAACGGTGTAGAGTCTTCCTATCGGGGTATCTTGAAGATGGTAGGTTGGCCGTCGACGTACTTACCCTGTTTTCGACGTTCAAATACTTTATTTTTAGTATTCCACGTGTAATACGAAGGCACTTCAGTATACAGCAGTTTTTTTTGCAAAAGAATCATTTTTGCAAAGCGAAAAAAAGCTGTTAATTTTGTATCCGGTGGATTCAGGGCTCTTTGTTGCACGTTGGTTTCCGAGAAATAAACACGTTGACCATTCTGTAAATGTACCGCTAAGTGAACAACAGCTGGACTACGTTCATGTATCGGAAATGAAATAATTCGCCAAACAGCTTCATTACTTTTAATATTAAACGATGGCACGTTCTAGGCAGCCCGTTGAGTGCAAGCGTGTATTGTATCCCCCTCTTAATTTCAATTCAATTTGATAATTAACAAAAAACAAATCACACACTGTAAACTAACTACACCCTAAGAGAGCATAGCCCGTAACCGCTGACAGTATTCATTCAATCATCAAGACAAGAAATATAAGGTAAGAAAAGAAAAGAAGAAAGGAAAAGAAAAGAAAACAATCGTAAACTAATAAAACAAAACATAGAGAACTATCGGTACAAGAAATTAGGATCCAGTTCAATATTTTCCAATAAGAAGCTTTTAATCTTACTTTTGAACTCTGGTATGCTAATTGCATTTCTCAAAGTATTTGGCAAATAATTCCATATTTTAGATCCGGTAAATTTGATTGATCAACCAGATGACGTGAGACGTCTCGTTTCTGTAACTAGTTGCGATTCATGTCGAGTATCATGTGGGTGAATTTCATCATTCGTTTGAAAAGCCGACATAAACGACTCAGGTGCGGTATTTGTGCTTACTTTATATAAAGTTTCGGCAATCTTTTTTTCTCGAAGTTGAGCCACATTTAACATCTTAAGTTTTATTTAAAACGCCTTCACACTCTGACAAGGCTCAAGCTTGCAAATTGCACGTATAGCTTTATTCTGAAAAATTTTAACTTGCTTCTAGCCCGACTTATAATTTGAAGCCCAAATGCTAGTTCCATATAAAGATATGAGTGGAATAGACCGAAATATAGGATCAGTATTATTTTATGGGAAAAAATAAATTTCAGTCTTTGGAGAATACCAGTAGCTCTTGACAGCTTTATACAAAGAAATTTAATTAGGATTGCCCAATCCAGCTTTTCATCAATTATAATACCTAAATGTTTAATGTGGTCAACTCGTTTAATTTCTTCGTGGTCTGCCATATTTATCTTGCTGTCATAAACTGGGTCGTTTCCATGTTTAAAAGTGATATATTTCGTCTTTTTTGTATTAAGGGAAAGAAACCGCTCTTCAAAGAAATCAGTTGCTGCCTGGACGCAAACTTCAGCGTTTGTAATTAGTTGCTCACGGTTTTTATGTGTTAGAAATAGTACTGTGTCGTCCGCAAAATTTATTATATATGCAAAGGGGATATCAGCCGAAAGTTCATTCACATAAAATAAAAAAGTAATGGTCCAAGAACTGATCCCTGGGGCACCCCACAAGTTACATCAAATGAATCTGATAAGATGCCATTAGCAAGTACTTTACAACGTCTATTTGTCCAATATGACCGAATCCATTCAAAAACCGCCGACTTTATCCCATATCCTTCTAATGTTTCAAGAAGGATGTAAAAAACAACGCAATCAATAGCTTTTGGGAAATCTAGAAAAATCGCCAGAAAATATAAACCATCATCTTGCGCTGCTTTTATATTTATTATAAGATCCGTAATTGCGAGTTCAGTGGATCTGTTTTTCCAAAGCCCACATTGTTTATCAGAAAGAATTTTATTAGCTTCAAAGTATTCATACAGTTTTTTGCAGTAAGCTTTTCATATATTATCGAAAAAATTGGAAGTAAGTTGATTGGTCGATAGTTATCAATTACTGTTGGGTCTCCTCCTTTAAAAAGTGGGATTAATTTGGATTCTTTTAGTCTAGTAGAGAAAATACCTTCGTCAAGGCTTCTGTTTATAAGGACCATAAGAGGCTCAATGATTGTTGGTTGTATTTTCTAGTCTTGTCATCTAGGACAAGCTAAGTTGACCTTGTCCCTTTAATTTCACAAATGCATTTTTTAATTCATCACATGTAACAGATGGAAATTTTAGCATTTCCGCCAATGTCTTTCGTTTCTTTAGTTTTGGAGGTGTTACCTTTGTCATTAGCTTTCTTTTAGATTTTGCATTTGACAGTTTATCTTTTATTTTTTGTCTCATATTTACAAAAAATGAACCATGAAGAATTGAAATTTCTTCTGGTGATTTTATTGATCCTTTTTCACTAACTAGCTCTTTTATATGATGTACTTTTTCCGATTTATTTGGAGCGATAACCGAATTAATTATTTGCCAAGTTTTCCTGAAGTTCCCAGCCGCATTTTTAAAACTATTTTGAAAATATATTTCATTTGCATTTCTTTTTAGCTGGTTTCACTTATTTCTATATTCTTTAAATCGGTGAAAATTTTCTTCAGACAGACTATTTAAATATTGTTTATAAAGAGTTTTGCGGTTATTAACAGGAACGAGAAGTACCGGTGTCATACATGGTTTTCTGTGCAAATGCTTACGCTGTGGCTCTTTCAACACAGGACAGAGGCCATTATAACTGCTAGTAAATAAATCAATAAATGCCGAATACGCTGAATCTGAATCAACGTGGGCTTGAAAAAATTCTTCCCACTGAATACAATTTAAGCTTAATACCCTATCCGCAATATTTTTTTTCTGACTCATCTTGACGATTAAGCCTGTATTTCGGTTCTGACTTTATCTTGCTTTTACCTATCACTGCATCAGTGAAAGTAGCAAAGTGATCTGATGTTTGAAATAATAGGACTTCTACGAACTTTCTAACAATATTATTTGGTGAGATACAAATATATTATCAATCAGAGTCACGGACGTTGGGGTTACCCTTGCGGATATTTGGACTATAGGCAGGTAACCATGTGACATACAGTTTTGTAGAAATAACAGATTTTTGTTATTTTTTAAAGATAGTAGATCCTCATTAAAATCTCCAAGCATTATTACCGGGTACTGATGACACTTCAACTTTCACAAAAGCTTTTCTTGCTCATCCATAAATATTTCCGTATCACCTGAAGGGCTATGATATACCAACACCATTAGAATTTCCTGATGATATAATTTAAACTTGAGACAGAATGACTCAAATATTCCTTCAACACGAACATTAAAATCAGGTTTTAGCGAATAATCAAGTCCTTGTCGTCCATAATACGCTAGGCCACCATTCCTTGCCTTTTCACGGTTTAATACTTCTAACGAGAAACCCGTAATATCAAGCATTTTCTTATCTATACTCTCTGTAAGGAACGTTTCTGTCAGCGCTAGAACATAAATTTGATTAATTCTACAAACAACTTTAGATATTTCATCATATGCTGTCTCTAATGACTGACAATTTAAGTGACCAACCCTTAAGTCTGACTTATTTAACTTTTTCGAGCATACAGTTACATATCTGCATGATATAATATCTACCAATAATTCACTTTGTTCTTTGTCATCTTCACCTAGCGTTGTGTTTATCAGACAATCCAGGCATAGGGGATTTTTTTCAAAATGTTCTAGTCGATTCATCTGTATAACACACTAAGTGAACTAATTAATTAATCACTGACCCATTGCAATTAGTACCTGTCTTGTTACAATACTGGATGAGAAGGATCGGGCAATGCAATTATGTCATCGACATTCGTAATTCGCTTTGTAGATGACCTGATTTTGGCCTTGATTTTTCCGTGTACTGTCTAAACATTCCGATTTCTAACTTTGTTTTTAGTAGCATTCTGGAGATCTGGCCTCACCTTAGTCAAAAACTTACCTAAAAAGATGCCTGTCTTTCCTCTGTCTCGTTGCCAATCTTTGGAACATCACTTATATCGGCTATGCTGTGACCACTAATTTCCAGCTTTTTTCCTAATGTTCAACAGATTTGATGTCACAGTTTGTGAGGCAGAAACCTTTTTCACGCCATGTATGACCAGCTTTGTTGCCTTTGCTTCCTTTTTCAAAGCGTTAATCTCACACCATAGCGAATTGGCTGACTTGTCATAGGCTGAGATCATTTTTTTCAATTCGCAGTAGTGACTTATGGTACAGTTCAAACTTTTTTTCAATCTGAGAAGTCGTAATTACTGGCATACTGTCCTTTAGTTTTTCTACTTATTTTGTGATTTCGGTAGAAACCGTTGTGCTAGTATTGGCTTGATCGGACGCTATCTTGAGGGCTATTTGATCAAGCGATTCTCGAAGCGAAATTGCGTTACTCGTAACATTTCCAACAAGATCCAGATTTTGAAGCATTTCTTTTAGTGCTTTTGCCACTATTGGCCTTTTGTCGATTTCGGCCACTTCATAACCAGCATCGTATTCCATTAGGGACCCAGCAGTAACAATTGCAAGATCGTTTTTACCTCCGTAGCAGAGTACCTGGTACTTAATTTGACTGTCCTTAATTGGTATAACTTTTAGTATCTTAACAGGCCAGCTTTTGTAGTGGGCAAATCTGCAAAACACTATTTCACCAATGGCGAACATCCTTTCCATCAGTGGGTGGGGACAAAAAACTATCACTGACTATATCTCAATACTCAAGTTTGATTATAGTCCAAAAATACGGTAAATGACTTATCTTTTCGAGGTCTCTAGTTAATTCAATATATAATCCTTTTTCCACCATTGGTTCAGATTCAGTCTCCAATTAATTCAGAAAATTGTTAGTTGTTTGCTTCCCCCACCGTGAATGAACCTGTTAGAACCTCCAACAAGGTTGAACCCAACCCACCGTGAATTAGCATGAGAGGGTGGACTCTAGTTCAGCATTGTGGAGTGATATGCATGAGAGGAAAATTTTCATGCAAGTCAACTCGTAGTCAACCTGCGATTGTTCCCCAGCGAGAACCTCCAACCGGTACGACTGTAGTTCGGCATTGTGAAGGGACACGTTTGCACGGAGCATAAATGGGAGACAGTAACAACGGCCATCAAAGGGGTAAAATTAACCTTGACTGGGCTGGACAATCTGTCTTGGCTTTTTTCTACAATTGGCCATGACTTCCACTTTTCCCACAACTATTCCCTTTTTTTAAATTCAAAAGAAGTATGACATAAAACAGAACGGAGCGTTAACAAGACATTTCAGGAGCTGGAGATTTTCCCGGATATCTGCTTACAGTATTTATAAAAAAGTTCCCTCCGCTCAAACTGGCTCAAATTCTGAAAAATCATCGGTAGCTGTTCTTGTTGAAAAGTTAGTTTCTACGGAACAGGAGTTAGCACAAACAAAGCAAAATATGCTCAAGGACATCGGGAAATTGGTCAACACAAAAAATAGTATCAACCCGGGTACTGCTGAACAGATAATATCCCAAGTTTATGATGGATTATCAGTCGAATACAATAGAAAATTTTATAAGATTGGCAAAGTACTTAAGGGGTTAAGAGCTCAAATAGAGTCGCTGGAAAATCGTATTGCAAAAATGGAATATAGACTTGACGAGTATCAACAAGAAGCTCAGCTTGATTCCCGTGTATTTGCAGGGGTCAAACAGGCCCCTGGTGTTGACCTTTAAGTAACAATGCACAATATTATAAAGGACAAGATGAGCTTGAGTGCTCTTATGAGTCACTAAATTCTTTCTATGCAACGTTTTCGTTTACCTAACCCTACAGCTTAGATTAGTGATGAAAGTCGAGTTGCCCCTGTGATTGTTAAATTTTTTAACAAAGATGTTGCGCATACTGTCTTGAAAGCTAAGTCTAAGCTACCGAAATCTGGTGTTTTTGTGAATGAATATCTCACGTAGCAGCGCAAGATTATCCTGGACAGTGCCAGAAATAAGCTCGGAGCAAAGAACGTTTGGTCGGACCAAGGCTGTATTTTTGCTCACCTACCAGGTGAAGCTTCAATACCAAG
Organism: Artemia franciscana; assembly: GCF_032884065.1. Lineage (NCBI taxonomy): Eukaryota > Metazoa > Arthropoda > Branchiopoda > Anostraca > Artemiidae > Artemia > Artemia franciscana. Next base: position 12,017,334 of record NC_088878.1, on the reverse strand, counting down.
CTGTACAGATTAGTATTGTCTACATTTACATAGAAATGAAAATTTACATTTCTATGTAAATGTAAACAATACCAATCTGTACAGCATGGTATTGTGTGCGTATATTTTTTGGCTGTGGTTGCAATGCCTGTACTGTTGATGAAAAGCATGAAGAGAAGTGTTCCAAGGACACTCCCCTGAATTACTTTACTGGTCACATTACTCTGACTACTCTGAGGGTATCACCTACTCTGACTTTTTGGACTGTATTTCTGAGAAATGCTCAGAAACCACTCAGCTTGGTCTATATAACATTATTAAAAGCAAACTAAATCTGAAAGAAATACTTTTATTTATATAATTCATTTTTGCAATAAGTTTGTTTTTGGTAACTATGGATAAACTGAAGGCGCTCTTTTTAGATTCTTTTTTTCTATGTATTTGTCCTGTAAAATATAGCTTTATTCTAAAGTAACTAAATGTTAAAGAAACATTACTTAAGTTCTTATTGAGACGTAATGAACCAAGGAGAAATCTCCGTCCAACCGACCTACTCTTGATTCTGAGCATGAAAATTGAAATCATAATAATTTCTTTGTGAACACTTTCATTTGAAATTGCTTTCGATTAAGTACAAGGTATACTTTAGCAAAGCTTAGCACAAGATCAGATTAAACTGTGACTAGTTCAGACTTCAATCCTGACAACCCAATTTGTTGTCCGAGAAGCAGTAATTAGCACGAGACTTAATTTTTAAGAGGATAGAATTAGCTCATGGGATTCAAAAAGTCAGTATTTAATTTGGTTTGGTAACTATTCTATGCTCAGAGAGACCTTGATTTATGTCAATAAAAGCTATAGAGCATTCTGGTTCCAATAAAGAAGGCCTTTTAGATGGATGATACAAGTAAAGGATGACCCCAGAGCTCATGGGATTTTGCTGACTAATGATATTTTATTGAGTAATCATTGTATGGTGAGTGTGACCTTAATTTCTATCAATAAAGTGAAGTGAAGTGAATCGCCGAAAGACCCCTTCTGTGTTTTAACACCTCAGGGTCCATACACTTCCATAATTGGAATTTCACAATTCGCTGCGAAAAGTTTACAACGTCCTTTTTCTACCAATCAATCTCCAAAATTTACAAACTAAATTTATACTTTCAACCGATTGTTCTTCAGCTAATGCTCCTCCGAGTAATTCTTCATATAGTTTTATTCGATGCTCTCTCATAAACCTTCTAATGTCTGTCCTGTAACATTCTGTGCGGACACAATGAATGAAGAAGTGTGCTAAGGTCCCTATCTGACCACAATAGATGCAATTCGGATCTTCTCCCTAGAAACGAGAAAGATATGATCCTGTAGCTGCATGTTGTGACCTAAGTCAAAATGTGATTTTTCCATCTTCTCTTGATAAACTTTCATATAACTTATTTTCAAATTTCCTACTGGTCTTCTTTGTAATCAAAAGATCTCCAGAGAGATTTCTATTTTCTTCAAAGCTAAACTGTTTTATCTGCTGCATTATTTCTTCTATCTGGAATACTATTGTTGGTGTCGTTGTTTGCATTATTTGCATGTCTGCACTGGCGGCCATTTTCGCTACTAAATCAGCTTATTCATAACCCTCGATTTTCCTGTGACCCGGTATCCAATGAAGCGATAGCTCTATTCCTTTAGAAAGCAGTTGTTGCATGGCTACAAAGCATGAAATCACTTCTCTTGATTGATTCCCTCCATCACTGAATTCTTTTAAACAGCACTTTCAGAGTCTGTACATATTCTAACTTTATCCCCGCGTTGTAATTTTTAATATAGAAATGATACTGCTTGTCGTAGAGCTAACACTTCAGTGTCAAAATTAACATTTTTTCATGGAGACGGTAAAGTTCTTTGACATTCCACATTGGTATCCAAAACACACCTCCAACCTTGTCACTTTTTGAAGCATCAGTAAAGACGTTCATGGCTCCTGGGTAGGTCATTCTTCTATCTATAAAAGTTAAATATTCTTCAAAATTTCAATTCCACACTGAAAAATTCAGAAATAAGCAGTTTTTCTTTTGACGGGTGAACTGGATGGAATGCTAAAAAAGCGGCTTATACTGCAAATAGATCGGTTGACTGGATGACTTAAGAATCCTCAAAAAATTCACCTAGTTTTATGTATGTATTTGTTTTGAAACATAATTATACTGGATAACCATCGAAAAACAGGCACCCTTTTTTCCTGTAGTCACTGTTAATTTTTTTTAACTTTTTAGGAGAAAGAGATGAAGCGACTCGCTATAAACAACCTACCAAGCATCTACAGCCCGAAAACAACTAAGCACATAGACTTTTGTATGTTTAATTCAATGATAAAAATGAAGCAGCTTTGCACACAATAACAGATGTCTCAAGAGTTAAAAAAAATATTAAGTGAAAATAGTAGCTGCAATATAAAATATCAAGCATTTAAAAAGAGTTCCAGAAACCTGCTTTCGATGTAATAAATCTATTCTGGAATAGGCAGTGTCGTCAGATATTTTATAGCTGCAAATTTCATAAGGATATTGAGGAGGATACTCTCAATTCAGTGGAAATCACTCCAACTAAACTTACTCGATCAGTTTGTGTGTAACTAGTGACTTTGATTATAAACTGTGCTGCTTGTTTTGTACTCGGAAGTACGATACGGCCAGTTTGGAGGGAAGCTTTATGCAATATAGTGCTCAATGCATTCAACAAGGGCTCAACCCTAAATTATATCGACTATTGATTGCAAAAAACAGGCTAGGACATATATTACTTATTCGTTGTTTAGTTTAGTAGGACAATTTGTCATACATGGATGCATTTATTACATTTACCATTGCTCCTGAGTCAATAAGTGCTGAAACACAAATATTCTACTAAAATCTTTAAATATTTATTAAAATCTATATGAACGTTCTCGTTGCAATATATGACGAATAATGTCCTCTCAAATATGAAAATCATCGGAAAAGATGCCACGAGAAAACTTCAGTTTTAGTTGTTCTTCAAGGATACTAAAGTCTATTAAGTTGAAAATTTTGGTTTGAGTTTAGGTATTTACCTCTTGTTAAAGAGGTGCTATCTTGATCACCTCTTGCTGTGTTCCCACTATAGTTTGTTCCTTTGGACAAACGATTGCTTATCCCTTTAAAATTTGTGTTCTAATTGTTGTTTGTGAAACAATTTCTGGCTATATGGCTTAATCGGTCACAAGTGTAACTCCTTGAGGGTTGATCGCTGCTGGTGATCTTAATTGGTTATTGGGGAAAACATGTACTAGTCTTGGAGTTTTCGGGGTTCGGGTTTGATTTCGATTAGGTTTTAGCGAAGATTCTCTTGATAAAAGTGAGGATTCTCAGAGGAGGATCCATTGAGGCCTTAGGAGTTTTTGTGTCTACTTAATTTGTTTTAGGTTTTGGTTTTGTAAGACAATCAAGTCTATTTCACACGCTCTTTCTACCACTTGAACTGCTAGTTCCAGATCTTTAATTTTTTTGCAATCAATAGCGATATAATTTACGGTATAGCCCTTGTTTGAATGCATTGAATATTATTGTTCCAAAAGTTCCCCTTCACTTGGGCCGTTTTGTGCTTCCATTGAAATTTGAATTTTATTTAAATATTCTCTCAGTTTGTGGTGTTTTGAATGTAATTATTCCATGTTTCAATTTGTTCAATGAACTAGTTTCAATTAATCTTTTTGAAAAGCTTGTTGTAGTAGTTTATTGAGTTCATTGTAGAGGTGGCTTCTGTGCCTATGGTATTTTTGATTTGTTTTTAAAATGTTAATGCCTGTTCTTTTAATCTTAGAAGTAGCATGTTTTCAAGTAGCACGCTTACTACCGTTTACTTGCAATTGGAATAGATGGTAAGGCACACGAATACAACTAAGCAATGTAGATAAAGACAATATATATAAAGCAATATTGGCTCTTTTTCAATTACTACGTTTAAACCATTTAGAATTTCCAATAGGGGCAACATTGCAAAGGTGAAATTTCAGTTTAGCAGTAAATGAAAGCAATAGATGGTGAATGTCATCAGTCTCAACATCAACATGAATGATCGAGCATTCTAGCTGCGAACTTATCATATGATCAATATTAGAAACACATTCCATGCCAGCATAAGGAATGGCTCATAAGCAAAATCCAGAAGCTTAAAAAAATGAAATAATAAGACCTAGTATAAGTCCACACTCTGCACCCGTGATTCTAGTCCCAAACAAACATAATTGTCATAGATTAGTAGTAGAATATAGAGTCCCAAACAAACAAGTGGTTAGTGCCAAAATTTCCTGTATGTAGAATAGATGAAATACTAGACTCTATTTCATATAAAAATAAAATTTTTACTTCCCTAGATTTTACACAGGGATACCACTAAGTAAAAATAGCTGGGGATGATGTATATAAAACTGCGTTCTGTATAAAAGAATGCGACTAATTATAAATATTTATGAGTGCCTTTTGGACTCAAAACAAGCTCAAGCACATTGTGTAGACCATTAATTCACTTGTTAAGAGGTCGAAATAAAATAGATCATTTCGTTGATGATCTAATTTTCATGGATAAGATTTCAGAAGACCATTTAATTACCCTAGAAAAAGTGTTCAAAAAATTCTTAAAGGAAATGTAGACCGAAAACAAGTAAACATTTAAACAAAAATCAAGTTCTTAGGAGTAGTTGTAACACAAAGGCCAAATATCACCAGATCACAAGAAGGTAAAATCAGTCAAAACTCTTAGCCCCACCCAGAACCATTAAAAAATTACGAGGAATTCTGTGGTTGATGGGCTGTTTTTCAAAGATTCGTACGAAATTACGCACAGGTAGCGAAGCCGCTAACTGACCTTATACGACGATGCCCCAAAAATTTATTTAGTCTGAACAAACTCAAGATTACTTACATAAGCTGAAGAAAACACTTATTTCAGAACCTATCTTATCATTACCTTACTTCGAATCAGGAAATTCACTGTCACAACAGAAGCCTCAAACAAGGGAAGATGGGAAATCCTCTCCCAAATAATAAACGGAGAAGAAAAAGTAATAGCTAACGCATCTCATACCCTAACTTTAGGAGACAGCTATTATTCAGCTACCCAACTTGAAATATTGTCAATAGTTCACCACCTGGACAAATGTCGACATTATTTAGTAGGTAGAAAATTTAAGCTACATTTAGACCATAAAAGTCTACAATATTTACAAACTTTTAGGTAGTCGATTGGCAAACTTAAACGCTGGATCCTAAAATTCAAGATTTAGTTATGAATTTGAATACCTTAAGGGAAAAACCCCCCTGTGACTACCTGTGTAGATTTACGGATGATACTCAATCCGAAGGTGAAACCGAAGAAATTATTGCATTAAAGTTAAAGTATGTCCCGAAAAACAAGATGTTAAAGCTAAATGCAAATAACCCACCAAGAAAAGATATAAATACAGTCTACCTTCATTAAATTAAATAAAAAAACTAGTTTTTTTACCTGAAAGTAAGGAGCGACATTAAAACTTAAAACGAACAGAAATTACTCCGTATATGAAATGGGTTGTCCCCTCCTCAACGCCTCGCTCTTTACGCTAAAGCTTTTAATTGTTTTAAAAAGTAGAATTGTGGCAAAGAGTCAGACTTTAGCGTAAAGAGCGAGGGATTGCAGAGGGAACAACTCATTTCATATACGGAGTAATTTCTGTTCGTTTTAAGTTTTAATGTCGGTCCTTACTTTCAGTTAAAAAAAAACTAGTTTTTTATTTAATTTCTGAACGTTTTTGAATTAATGCATGTTTCATTTTGGCTATCCGCACATAAATTATTGAAATGAAATTTGTTTATTAATTTTTTTTTACTAAATGGCTTTCTCTTAGTTTTGATCAGACGATTTTGAGAAATAAGGGGTGGGGAAGGAGGCCTAGCTGCCCTCCAATTTTCAAAACAACCCAGCTGACATTCTAATCAGAGAGAGTCGCCAAGAACAAGCCAACGAGCCTCTGCAACTAATGATAGAAGATTAGTCGTTACACCCCTCACAAGCAGAAAGGAATAGAAGCATTACCAGGAATTAATCCCCTAATCAACAAAAAGCCAGATGAAATTCCAAACAATCTAACAACTAATATATGCTTCTTTATACTAAACTCTAATGCTTTCCAGTCAATAAACCTACAAATGCACAAAAAGGAAAAATAACAAATAAATTGGCAAATTGGTACTTACCTATTCACATGCTTATCCAAGCAAAAAAAGAGCTTGCTCTGCTCCTAGCAAAGCTAAACATTGACACACAGCATTATGAAAACTAAAACAACAAAGCAGCATATCTGAATACTTCAGTAGACTGTAAGGTCACTTTCAGAAAATAAGTTAAATGAACTAATATTTCTTAAGAATAATAATTCCGTTGATATTGCTTGTCTTCAGGAAACCCATTTGACTTAAAACCGACAAACCAAGTTTCCAGGATACATTATCCTGATATAGGATAGGTCTTCAGAGAGAGAAGGAGGTTGTGTAGCTTTGATGATAATTAATGACATTAAATTTTGTAGTATTGATTTTCCAGATTTTTTAAATGATGTTCATACCATTGGAATCAATGTTTGGCTATACAATACCAAAACTTACATTTTAAGTTTTTATAACCCTAATCGCCAGACTACATATGCCATGGACTTCTTCAGCTATATAACTAATTGTAATATTTTAAAAAATATAATTATATACGGGGATTTTAATGCCCACAGCCTGCTTTGGGAGGACAAGCCAGCAAATAAAGCTGGTTAGCATATTGAAAGTTTAATATCAAATAATACTGGATTCGCAGTTACTGCCCCTCCAAATGTAAATACATATTTTAACACCGAAAGTGGTGAATTCTCAGCAATTGACCTACAATTTGTGTCAATAAATATTTTGAAAAAAATTTATATAAAGAAATTGATAATCTTGGCTCTGATGATTTTGCCGTAGTTTCCTCATTAAATGAACCATCGATAATTCTGCCACATACCCGTAAAAATATCAACACCAAAGCAAATTGGCCTAATTGGGCAAATGGGTCTAAAAATAAGCTTAATGATGAATTTTAAGTCTAACCCAAGAATCACATACCTCACTTTTAACACCTGACACACATGCTGAAGTTATGAAATCCATACTAACAAATACAGCTGTTCATGCTATCCTCAAAACAACACCAAGGAAAACAATCCCTAAACACACTCCTAAAGCATGGTAGACAAAAGAATGCACAATGAAATGAAGAACAAACACATAGTTAGGAGAATATGCCAAAAAAACATATCCTCCTACATATTTAAGTAAATTACAAGCAGATGCTAATCTCAAGAGAATTATAATAAATTCCAAATACGATTACTGGGATAATTTTGCAAATAGTCTTTCCAGAGAAATATGTGAGCCATTTAAATACAAACTTATATCTAAAATCTGTGGGAAAAAACAACCCCCGACCCACTCCAGTTTGAACTATTATATTATAATACCCATTATGACAATGATATTGAAAACACAAAATTATTTGCAATCATTTTCTCAAAAAATAACATAATATAGTAACAGTATCACCACTCAAATCTTGATTTGAAGTCAAATTTACCAGCCCCGCCCAGGATCAGAGAATATAAACTGTCCATTCGCAATACATGAACTGAACAATGCAGTACAAAATATCACGGCCAATGCTACAAGTAGTTATGATAATTCACACCCCAAATGGGTAGAGAATCTTACCCCTTTGTACAAATAGGAACTCCTATATTGTTATAACCATGCATGGGCCATATCCACATTTCCTGATGTTTGGAAAATTCCATCTCTTCTACCAATTTTAAATAAAAATTAACCTAAATATCACCCTGAGTCATACAGACCTATAATGAGTACTCCTCTGCTGGGAAAAGTAATGGAGAAGATGATTTATCATAGGCTGCTGATTTGTTGAGAAGAATAATATGATACCTCATGCTCAAACTGGCTTCGGGAAACACCACTCCTCGGCAGATGCTTTTATATTGTTAACAAATGCAATAAATGAATCCCTATCCGAAAATAATTGCTGCATTCCTATGCTTTGAAGGGTCAAATCACAATGTTAACCCCCAGAATTCTTTTAGTTAATCTTGCACATCTTAGATTACCTCCCAAGCTTGTATCCTTCTCAAAAATTTTCATAGAAAATCGAAGTTACATTGTGTGCGTAAGTTCAGCCTCCTCACTCAAAACTACAATAACCAAAAATCTTCCACAGGGTGAAGTCCTGAGCTCCATCCTCTTTTCCTTATTTATCTGGGACACGACCCTCCCACATGCCAATTTACAATATTGTGAGTTCAAGTTCAAGTTCCTTTTATTACCAATATCCATCCATTTATGAACAAAAAATATCCCAAAGGGCTCAATGGCCCGTTATTTGGGAAAAAAAAACAACAAAACAAAACATAAATAACTATTAATTACATTCACACTTAAAATATATTTAGAGTCTACTCACCAATCCTCACCCGAGTACAACCGGTCTCCGCACCACCTACTTACAAAAAATAAATAAAAAAAAAAAAAAAATATATATACATCGAGGATCCAACACTCACACCACCCAAATCTAAATAAATAAATTCAATCTAAATAATTAAATAAATAAATTAAATCTTGATAACTAAACAATATAAATAACTGATCAATATTATAATTTAAATTATTTTTTTTTGATTAAAAAATTCTTCAACCGTTTCTTGAAGGATCCTATGGTACAGGACCGTCGAATCCCAACAGGAATGGAATTCCAGGCACGTCCGACAGCAACTATCAGACCAAAGTCCGAGCGCACTGCAGGGGTGGATGGCACTAGCACATCATCCTTGTTTCTAGTTTCATAAGGACTGACATTTCGAACAATTTCAAAAAGCCCGGAAAAACTTGATGGAAGGTCTCCACGGAAATACTGAAACGCAATGAAAGAGAGGTGTAATGTATGAATATCTTTAATCTTCAGAAGTTCAACAGAAATATGGGTGATGATCTACTATTTATGGGCAACTGGCAAAACCTTTGAGATTGGACATTCAAAGTTGCAAATACCACTTTTTCAATTTGAAAAGCTTTCTCAAAATTCTGGTTTACCTAACCCACCCACCAAGTCGAAAATCATTCAGTTCCACCACAAGCGAAATAATCTTAACACAAGGCTAACACCACATAGAATAATTATCCTTGAGGAGAATCGAATCAATTACAAAGGCCTCACAGTTGACCAAAAACTTAATTTCAACCTTCACATCACAAACAAAATGAAAAAATGCTATAGAAAAATAAGAATAATAAAAGACTACTAGCCATACCTTGGGCTGTAATGAGAAAATATTACTCCAATTTTATAAATCACATATAAGACCCCATATTTATTTTGGCCTGATCGCTTATGGTACTTCTGACCCATATACAAATAATTGATAAAACACAAAGTGATATAATCCGTCTCATATTCGGTATTAAGAAACCAACAAACACAAATTTTCTACTTACAATGAGCGGACTATCAATAGTCCGGGCGCCACGTACGGAAAATATGACCCCTTCCTCACCCAAAAGGTAAACTAGGTTGAAAAGTGGATTTCCCATCAAATCGAACCCGCTTATTACGAATATGCCGGGAGCAGCGTTCGGAAATGGGTACTTAAGGTAGAATCGATGTCTAATACAATCGAATACTTTCCCTTCAGTAACAAGTGCTGTTGTCAGGTTCACTAGTTTGAAAAATCAAATCTAGCCGAAATCAATCATGCTCACAACGAAACGATTCATCCCCCCCCAAAAAAAAAGACATCAAATCGGACACGCTTTCTGGTTAAGGACAGATACATATCCAATATATTGCTTAAATAAATAAAATCAAAAACTATTCTAGTCATTATGATTCCCAAATAATGCTTGAATAAATGACCGTGCTTCACTGGCTAGCAGCATTAACGTCCTAAAAGACAAACGTTCGATTATACATCAAGAAAGTTCTCAACAAGCATCTCAAAAAAGCTTCTTAAAAGAAAGAAGGATTCAGAAGAAGTTTCATAAAGGGGGTTGAAGAATTTCGATAAAAGTAGGCTACTATCCAACTGAAAACTATATGTGAAGCTACATCATACTCGGATTTGTCACATTAAAGATGACTGGCTGAACAAGCTTCGATTATCTTAGAGATCAGTTGATTAATCGATTTTGAATTCCAGATAAGTCACGATTTCCATTTAAACACAGGAAAAATAAGATAGGAAATGGTAAGGCAGGCAAGACATACATGAGAAACTCACTTTTCTTTATTCTTCATCCGAATCTATTGAATAGTTGCCACCATATGAGCAAAGTGGAACACACTTCCCATCAAAAGAGCAAGAGCAACGTTCTGCACATCCATTTTTGCAAGAGCATGATTTGGGCACAATTTTGACTGTCGAAGGCCACTGCAGATGCGTTATAGTTATTGGAATGACCCCATCTGCATGGCTATATGTCCACCCGAAATGCAATGGGTTGTGAATATATGGCCGCGCTTCTGAGGCTTGCAGCATCAAAGATCACTGAAAGACAGCTCTTTTCACATGTTATTTGAAAGTGTTTTCTGTTGGTGGAAGGCACTTCAAACTGCTTTTCTTGTGAAATAAGTGAACTCGCGAATCATTTAAAATGGAAAACTATTCATATCGCTTACCGTAGGCATCAATAACAATTTTTCTAAAAATGTTTGCTAGGTCATCCAGAAACTCTGTTAAACACTGGGGCGCACTAATCACCTTCACTATTAACTTTTCCTGCTCGTCTAGGACACCGGCTTTCAGAGCCGCAGTAAAGAAAGTCTTTTTGCCTTTTGAATAGAAGAAGCTCACAGTGTCACAGCCGGTAAAACAGTGAAGAAAGGTAATAGTGTTTGTGACGGCGACCGGGATCTTTTTCACTACATTGTGGATCGGGAATGTTTTATCTCTAAACTTGAGGTACAGTTCAGGATTGGATGTGGTGCACTTAAAAGTCATAATCTTGAAATGCTGAATAAGCATGGCCAAAATATCTGTGTTGTTGGCTTTCACTATCACCTGCTAATAACCCCTGCGAAAACAATAAGCCACATGTAATACCAGCCTCCTATCAGCTTCCTCATGTGTGCTCGCTAGGCTCTCAGTAAGTTCAGAGCAAACATCAAATGGTAGACCTTTTACATAGACTTCATGTCTATCACTAAACCCACCAGCAAGCCCCAGCGGAAAGGGTGTGTTTTCTACCTGTTTTTTCTTTCCAAATTTCAAATATAACCTCAGCAATTGTCGCCTTCTTCAATGACTGTGTCAGCATAAGCTCCCAGTTTTCCAAGGTCACAGATCGAGAGGTTACGAATGTTCTGATAGTGCCCTCGCCCCTTCTACTATGACAGCCGCTGCTGTTTTTTAGGATAATAGGACATCCCTCTGGGTTCTTTATCAAATGCAGGCCATCGTATCTGTCTGATATGATGTGCAGTTTAATCAAATCTGTCAATTCTTTAGTTATGTTTCGCAACATTCTACATGCAAAATTCTCGAAGGTTTCGGTTTTCGACGAAATTATTCCTTATGAACGCCATAGAGTCTAGCAAGACTGCCTGCTTTGCCTCAGGTCTTCGAGTGACGTTCATAGGCCAAGAATCAATTGCACTAGGTATTCGTATTGAACCTATAAGTGCAGCTTTGGAACCCGTTCGGAACCAAATCTAGCACCAGTGCCTGTTCTTTCAAATAAAGCAGATGATACTGAAAGGAGTCCATTGGGCATCAATCTACGCAGTACTGACAAAGACGTAGCGGGAGTGCTACCACAAGCAAGTGGTATCTTTTTAGTCACTTCTAGTTCCTCTTGGATGCAGCTGAATGCTTTCTTCTTCTGCTCTTTACCCTTCTTCAAACTATTAGCCATAGTCGCCACCTTAATTTTCGAAAAGGGGTTTGGTTGCCAAGCGACAAATGCTTCAACGGCTCTTAGGCCGTTTTCTTCAGCAACCAAAAGACTATCTCGGATTGAATTTTTAGCAACCTCACTAGTCATGATATTCACAAGTTATATTTCAACTAGTGACATAGTCTTCAACAGAAAATTTTCTTTTGAAAGTCCGCCTTCTTGGATCCATCATACTCGCTGTTTCCGTTTATTCCAGCTAGTTTACACAGTGAGGCTGATACATTTGCGCAAAATGAAAAGGTAGATATCTACTTGGCGACCGCAGTGCCATTCAGAGTTAGTCCTTTGATGCCGCCTTTTTGTTTTGCCTCAAGGTTCAGACTTGATTCCAAGGCATGGTCTGGAGAAACTGCGTTGTCTGAACCAACAGATCTTTCCACTATAATGTGGCCCTGCAATAACTGCTCGCGAAGTTGTTCGGGTACACGCTCCATGTCTTGCAAATACATTGTGAGATAAATTGTGTACATTGCTTTCAAATGCAAGTCCCAGTTCCCACAGCGGTCAGCCAAAAGACATTGGAGCATAATTAAGACCATTCGAATATACTGTAACCAAAGCTTCGAAATTGGGTAAGTCTTGATTGAATTGTCAAACTCAGCAATGGGAGACATAAGTGAATTTAGATGGGTAGAAAGCTCAACTTGAATAAGTCTTCCATCAGTTGCAGAAGCTATTATTCCTGCTATTTCGTCAAATACAGATGAACCTGTGCAGCTAGAGATACAATAGGACTCAAACGAGTTCCAGTGCAGCCCTGAAAGAGCTTCCAAGACGATCAAATGTGCCCTCACACAACGATAGAAGGGCTTACCCACCATTGCTTTCTTAGCCGTACCGGGAAGTAAGATTGAGGCCTCACTAAGTAGCTCTTCCAGTCCTGAACTTTGTATTAAGTATCCAATCACACCAAGAAAGTTCATGCAGATATGTAAGCCTCCTAGTCTTGCGTCAATATTATTGTACTTCTGAGGACATCTTTCCTTCAGTGATACAATTATTTCATAAACGGCCAAATCACAGGTTGATCACAGTATATGGCTGGTGAAGAGATGCAGCTGTTAGTTGCAACATGTCTAGGGCGTGAGCTACTACATGTGGGTTTGATGGTGCACTGGATATTACAGGTAAGTAGGCAATTTTCGAAATTGGTATACAGTCACTGATTCCTGGGTCACAAAACTTCTTTAGACTTGGAACACAAATGTTCTCCGGAAGGGAAACATTCACTAATGTGCTAGGCACATATCTGTACATCATCCACACAAGAAAATCAGTAAAAAGAGAAACATTTCCGTCCCCCCGGATGCCACTCAGCTGAAAATCAGTCGGTTGTAGCTGCTTCAATCGCTTCAGATAAAATCTGGGAAAATCTCCGCTCGTCAAATTTGAGGTAGTCAAAGATCGGCTTCTAGCTCGGAAATTCAAGGAAGAAGTGTTTGCATCCATGCGGGCAGATCCTGATGGCTGGATCGCAATCATAGTTGTTACATGGGAAGATCTTCCATCATCAGTTTGTCCCTGGAAGAAGCAAAGCATGAGTACTAGCAAATTCAACAGATCTGCTTTCAGTGAGATATAGACTTGTAGACTTTCCCCTGTGAATTACTTGTGATCCGTCTAGGACCAGAATGGTTCAATTTCACAACACTATAACAAATGCTCAAAGAGCGCAAAAAAATATTTAGTTTATGTTATAGGTTTATTAGTGGCAAAAATTTACACCTAAATACGATAAACCCGGCAAAGAGGAGAGTTTGAAGAAACCGGGTTTTTAAGAACTAAATATTGAGCAAAAGAAAAACAAAATTAAACTGGAAAATGGATTTTTTTAAAATATCATTGAAAAAAATCAGCTATTCCCATAAAAAAACCTAAATAATATGCAATTTTTCGATTCCAGCAATTTTTTCTTTAGAAGAGATCTATTATTTAAAATTTTAGATTTATGGTTTAATTGAAATTTATTTGCTATCAAAGCAATTTGAAATCTTAAAAAAAATCGGAGCCGACAAAGAGGCAAAAAGATTATTTAAATCATAAAAATAAGTCACCGGGGATTGCATATCATAATGCCAAAGCGATAACTGCAAAGTTGCCTGAAGTTTATCATGTTTAGAAATAAAAAAAAAATGTCCCTGTTTCTGAAAGATTTTGAAGCCGTGTAGGATGACGGAGAAAAGTACCCAGCATTCGTATAGCTTTATTTTGTATTATCTTGAGAGGTTTAACATGATTAGAAAATATATTTCAATACATAACAGCACAATATCTCTAAAAAACCTTAAACTCTGTCTTGGAGATGTATGGAACTAGCAATTACGAGAAAACCAAAGTTGTAAATGCAATCTATGATTGCATTTATCATTGAATTGACAAATAATACATATACAAAAGTCTATGTGCTTAGTTGTTTTCGGGCTGTAGATGCTTGGTAGGTTGTTTATAGCGAGTCGCTTCATCTCTTTCTCCTAAAAAGTTAAAAAAAATTAACAGTGACTACAGGAAAATGACCTAAAATAAAAAATAAAAAAAGGTGCCTGTTTTTCGATGGTTATCCAGTATAATTATGTTTCAAAAGAAATACATACATAAAACTAGGTGCATTTTTTGAGGATTCTTAAGTCATCCAGTCAACCGATCTATTTGCAGTACAAGCCACATTTCAGCATTCCATCCAGTTCACCCGTGAAAAGAAAAACTGCTTATTTCTGAATTTTTCAGTGTGGAATTGAAATTTTGAAGAATATTTAACTTTTAAAGATAGAAGAATGACCTATCCAGGAGCCATGGACGTCTTTACTGATGCTTCAAAAAGTGACAAGGTTGGAGGTGTGTTTTGGATACCAATGTGGAATGTCAAAGAACTTTACCGTCTCCATGAAAAAATGTTAATTTTGACACTGAAGTGTTTGCTCTACGACAAGCAGTATCATTTCTATATTAAAAATGAAAACGCGGCGATAAAGTTAGAATATGTACAGACTCTAAAAGTGCTGTTTAAAAGAATTCAGTGATGGAGCGAATCAATCAAGAGAAGTGATTTCATGCTTTGTAGCCATGCAGCAACTGCTTTCTAAAGGAATAGAGCTATCGCTTCATTGGATACCGGGTCACAGGAAAATCGAGGGTAATGAATAAGCTGATTTAGCAGCAAAAATGGCCGCCAGTGCAGACATGCAAATAATGCAAACAACGACACCAACAATAGTATTCCAGATAGAAGAAATAATGCAGTAGATAAAACAGTTTAGCTTTGAAGAAAATAGAAATCTCTCTAGAGATCTTTTGATTACAAAGAAGACCAGTAGGAAATTTGAAAATAAGTTATATGAAAGTTTATCAAGAGAAGATGGACAAATCAAATTTTGACTTAGGTCACAACATGCAGCTACAGGATCATATCTTTCTCATTTCTAGGGAGAAGATCCGAATTGCATCTATTGTGGTCACCTTAGCACACTGTTTGTGGACCTTAGCACACTTCATCATTCATTGTGTCCGCACAGAATGTTACAGGACAGACATTAGAAGGTTTATGAGAGAGCATCGAATAAAACTATGTGAAGAATTACTCGGAGGAGCATTAGCTGAAGAACAATCGGTTGAAAGTATAAATTTAGTTTGTGAATTTTGGAGATTGATTGGTAGAAAAAGGACGTTGTAAACTTTTCGCAGCGAATTGTGAAATTCCAATTATGGAAGTGTATGGACCCTGAGATGTTAAAACACAGAAGGGGTCTTTTGGCGATTCACTTCACTTCACTTTATTGATAGAAATTAAGGGCACACTCACCATACAATGATTACTCAATAAAATATCATTAGTCAGCAAAATCCCATGAGCTCTGGGGTCATCCTTTACTTGTATCATCCATCTAAAAGGCCTTCTTTATTGGAACCAGAATGCTCTATAGCTTTTATTGACATAAATCAAGGTCTCTCTGAGCATAGAATAGTTACCAAACCAAATTAAATACTGACTTTTTGAAATTTAAAAATTAAGTCTCATGCTAATTACTGCTTCTTGGACAACAAATTGGGTTGTCAGGATTAAAGTCTGAACTAGTCACAGTTTAATCTGATCTTGTGCTAAGCTTTGCTAAAGTATACCTTGTACTTAAACGAAAGCAATTTCAAATGAAAGTGTTCACAAAGAAATTATTATGATTTCAATTTTCATGCTCAGAATCAAGAGTAGGTCGGTTGGACGGAGATGTCCCCTTGGTTCATTACGTCTCAATAAGAACTTAAGTAATGTTTCTTTAACATTTAGTTACTTTAGAATAAAGCTATATTTTACAGGAAAAATACATAGAAAAAAAGAATCTAAAAAGAGCGCCTTCAGTTTATCCATAGTTACCAAAAATAAACTTATTGCAAAAATGAATTATATAAATAAAAGTATTTCTTTCAGATTTAGTTTGCTTTTAATAATGTTATATTTACCAAGCTGAGTGGCTTCTGAGCATTTCTCAGAAATACAGCCCAAAAAGTCAGAGTAGGTGATACCCTCAGAGTAGTCAGAGTAATGTGACCAGTAAAGTAATTCAGGGGAGTGTCCTTGGAACACTTCTCTTCATGCTTTTCATCAACAGTACAGGCATCGCAACCACAGCCAAAAAATATACGCAGACAATACCATGCTGTACAGATTGGTATTGTTTACATTTACATAGAAATGTAAATTTTCATTTCTATGCAAATGTAGACAATACTAATCTGTACAGCTTGGTATTGAAGCTTCACCTGGTAGGCGAGCAAAAATACAGCCTTGGTCCGACCAAACGTTCTTTGCTCCGAGCTTATCTCTGGCACTGTCCAGGATATTCTTGCGCTGCTACGTGAGATATTCATTCACAAATACACCAGATTTCGGTAGCTTAGACTTCGCTTTCAAGACAGTATGCGCAACATCTTTGTTAGAAAATTTAACAATCACAGGGGCAACTCGACTTTCATCACTAATCTAAGCTGTAGGGTTAGGTAAACGAAAACGTTGCATAGAAAGAATTTAGTGTCTCATAAGAGCACTCAAGCCCATCTTGTCCTTTATAATATTGTGCATTGTTACTTCAAGGTCAACACCAGGGGCCTGTTTGACCCCTGCAAATACACGGGAATCAAGCTGAGCTTCTTGTTGATACTCGTCAAGTCTATATTTCATTTTTGCAATACGATTTTCCAGCGACTCTATTTGAGCTCTTAACCCCTTAAGTACTTTGCCAATCTTATAAAATTTTCTATTGTATTCGACTGATAATCCATCATAAACTTGGGATATTATCTGTTCAGCAGTACCTGGGTTGATACTATTTTTTGTGTTGACCAATTTCCCGATGTCCTTGAGCATATTTTGCTTTGTTTGTGCTAACTCCTGTTCCGTAGAAACTAACTTTTCAACAAGAACAGCTACCGATGATTTTTCAGAATTTGAGCCAGTTTGAGCGGAGGGAGCTTTTTTAAATACTGTAAGCAGATATCCGGGAAAATCTCCAGCTCCTGAAATGTCTTGTTAACGCTCCGTTCTGCTTTATGTCATATTTCTTTAGACTTTTCCGCATAGAGAACTAAATTTACTTCTAAGATTGTCTGAAGATCATGGGATCCATAACAGAAAACTAGAAATTTTGATGGTTTTTCTGATTGGGTGTTAACGTCTACAATTCTTACTGGCCAAAGCGGGTAATTTCTGAATTTTGCCAACGCGAAGTCCCCTTTCTTAAATTTGCTCATTTCAAACTTCAAAACTGGCTAACTTAACTTAAAAAAATAAGAAGTCAAACATCAAATTTCAGACCTGCTAGAAATTTCTACCGTACTCTTATATCCAAAGCTGCTATCCAGTAAACCACAAAATAGTCAATAACAATGTGTTATAACACTGTAATAAACAGCAATCCAGTTCAAATACGTTAATTAAATATAACCAGAAACTGGTTTTTCACATAGGTAACTCTCCAAGTACGCAGAGAGTTGTTCACTGAATGAATGCTACTGAAATACTGAAATACTGAGATACTTCGCGATATATATTCAGAACAATCTCCACTCCGAACTTTTTTTTTCTTTAAAATCTCGTACTGGGAAAGTAGTGGTAATTTCTCTTGAGAGATATTTCATGTTAGGACAGTGCTCGCGCCTCTAGTGCGTCATAGAAGGCTCAAATGTCATAATGTGTTTTCTAACGAGCATTCTGTGTGCTTCTCCATAAATCTTTGCATTCTCTCTCGTAATCATTCTTCGTTTGTCCACCATTCCACTGAGTTTGAGAGGATCTTCTTCGTACTTGCAAATAACATGCTGAATGATCTTGTCGGATTTCGGATAATCCGAAATTCGTTCGTGCGAAATTTCAGCAAAGGATTGCCAAAAACGTTTGTTTGCAGACTTGCTTCAGTTCAGAATCAACTGGGAAGTAAAACATTGTAGATCTCTTTCTGATAGAAGAATTTTCTCGCCTTCGCTATGGCTTGCTGGCTGTAATGTATGGCTAAGCCAATTGAGTTTCTCCTCAAATCCCAACGACCAAAAAGATTGATTTAGCCTTTCTCGTAGCTCCTGGGTAACAAGTGAGCACTGAAGCTTACATTTCCCCAAATAACACCCAGAGAGAATGGGTTTTTCTTTGATCAAAGACACTTCTTCGTCAATCTCAATAACTGGTTTTGCAGCTAGCTGAATACGCGAACTTGTTGAAAGAGCTTGTGGACTAAGCTCATTTTGACTGATAAGTGACCTGGGCTATTCAGCTTCAGTGTCAGGTAGTCCCTCTGCTAATGGCAGGACATCCTTAGTAGCATCAGCTGATAGGACTTGGATAGAAGACAAAGTAGAAGCATTGTTCATCGAGAGAACCTGATCTTCTTGGATGTCACTTCATAACGCTGCTGACACTGTAAGACTAAGGCTGTCTAAATCGTCTCGCAAAGCATGATTGAGAAGGGGTGCAAAGCTCATATTATTCGTTTCAGCATGAATATCTGTTAGTCCGGATATTTCTATGTCTAATACTTCTCCGTTGGATGCCTGAAGCTCCGGATCCATGCGAACATCAAAGGTTTCTTGAAGTATCAGCTGCTGCTCATACTCCAAGTTCATCTCAGTTATCCAAACGAAAATGTCTGTTTCAGTTAATCGAGATTTGTTCGTGTCACTAATCTCTTTGTCGTGCAAAATTTCAGCTTCTTAATGCTCTACAACGATCCCAGTATCGTTTATATCTTGAATTGTTGACTGGTTGAAACTGGATACTTCCAGAATTTCAATCTTATCCCTAAAAGAAAAAAAAGATAGTTCCAACTCTGGAAATTGCTACCGACCAATTGCTATTTCTAGCATTTTTGCTTACCAATCACTTCCAATTTTGCTTGCCAAATACTTCCTAACACTCAACAGCTCGAGTGTAACATTTCTCAGTCGCCTTTATTCCAAGGCAACCGTCTGCCTACTCGTTGACATCCCTGCTAAACTCTTTCCAGTCCACTGACTGGCATGGAAACAAAATATACAAAGTATTTTGCCTATCTTCCAAACCAATTGGCTTCTTGTAAAAACGAATAAGGCATACGCATTAAGAACAACATAATATTTCAGTAAAAAGGACCCTCAACCCTTGATTACCCCTTGTCTTACAGTACAAGAGAATTAAACCAAGCGGAAATAGTAAAGCCAATAAATCCAACAGCACTGCAAAAGTCAGACAACTAGACTTGAGTGAACTAAGTGTTAATCGAGCAATCTTAAAGTTTAACTGAAAAGCAAGCTATTTTTGCATCATTCAACTGAATATACTTCATTCGATAGATAGATAGATAAGTGTATTCCGAAAGCCCATGGGCCATATACACACAAAAGTATAAATAAATGACAAACAAGCAAGGAAATCAAACAACAGTACAAATTAAAAACAAGCACTTGTATATTAATGAATGAATGACTCTATTTAAAGCCATTTTTTCATGCCGTATACATACATATACAACAAGAAACAAACTAAATCATGTAACACTCGACTTTCAAATAATAAGACCATGCTGATGGATTATGCTGATTGCGTTAAGGGATTTTTTTCACTTTTTGCTCTAATTCAGAATATCTTCAGTCGCCGTCACAGCGCAAAATTCTACTATTACGAGGGAAATTGGAATCTCAGTGCAAACGGTTCTTTTCTGTGGTCAGTTTTCTTTAAGAAGTTGGCACATTGTGTGAACGGTTTTTTTTTGCGAATTGTTTTTGTGAACTGTTAAATAGTTGCTTTTGGTGATACAACATTGACAAAAGCTGCTTTTGTATAGATAGAAATAGATAAATAGAGATTTGTGCAGATAGAGCTTTCACAAACCACAGTGAAATTCCACTATTCTAGAATTATTCATGAATAGCTGAAAAAAACAACAACAAAGTAATGCATTTGCATCGGGTCTTCAAGCATCTTTAAGTAAATAATTCATGGATACCTAAATTTCCAATCACTTTCCTTTTCAGTTAAACTTTAACAAAGACAAATCAGTTTTCTCCTTACCTTTTGAAGGCTATGTCACGAGCCATTTGAACGATGGTCCGAGCTGTTTGAGACATGTTCCTTCACAAAGCTTTGGATGAGCTAAGACAAGTTCACTAAACCTAAACAGTACTGACTTAGCTCTACAATTGAAACAGACGAACGGTGCTATAGTACCCGACTGAGAGAGACGTATATCAACCAACGTTTATAATACGATCATTTGAAACAGACGGTGCATTTTCATGGTAAAAGACAAAGACGTATATCCATCCACTTGACAAAAGAATCAACTTTGGTTGGGTTGAGGATATATGTCTTTTTCAAACAGAAAAGTTGGTAAAAGCAAGAAAATTTGTGGATATACTTCTGTTCACAAAAAATCAACTTCTAAACCGTTTAACTTCGACAAACATAGATGGCACCAATGGAAAGAACGCGAAAATTTACCATAGAAAGTACTAGTATCTCAATTTGTTCCAAAATGGCGTTTACTTCTGTTTCACAAAAAAACGGCTGAGTTAAACGCCATATTCATGGAATTAGAGTACTTCAAGAATAATGAATTTATGATTGTAGATTTGCAAAATATTATAGTTTATTCTCACTATTTATCAAGCCTACAGCTGCTTTCTTTGCCTTCTCAGTATAAGATGGATATTTACACATTTCATTGTCTTAGCATTATTGAAAATCTTTCATCAAGAGGAATAAACACTTGTCTCCAGTGTGTTCAAAGCCACTCAGGTATTTGGTAACCACAAGGCGGATGGAATTGCAGAAAATGCTTTAAATTTTGACCAGCCAAGTGGGAGACCAATCCCGATTAGAAATATTTACCACTGGAGATTATCAGAGGTGCTGTTAAATAAGAATAATACAATCTCAGCACCTTTTCCCGATAAGCACATTTCTAAGATTTAACATAGAATTTGTTCTGACTCAAATGGAATTTTCAGGCGTTTTCATATCAGTTCCCTCAATCCCTATCTTAATTGGTTTATTAGCAGGGCTGCTAATTTTTTTATTTTAGGGAGCGTGTCACATTTTTTCCAAAAATGTGGTTTTTTTTTGTCATCTCAGATTCCATAATGTGTCACAAAATGTGTCATATTTTTTGCTACAAGTGGTATTATATTTAATTGTCAAATCTTTATTTAGAGTTTAGAATATATAATCTTTATAAAATCAGTTCAAGAATGAGTAAACTTAACCTTAAACTATTATCTTGGGATCGACACGTTTTTATGATATCATGAAAGTAATAGGAACATTCGATTAGATTAATGTTAAACACTAAGAATTTGTGTCTGGGCGGCCAACGAGGCAAGTTTACATTTATAAAAGTTTTAGGGACAATCAATTCCGACAGTAAATTAACGACTTTTCGCATGACATCGTAATCGTAATCGGCTATGCTTTAGTTGACACCTTCAAAAATGGTAAAATACAAGACCACAGTAGGTGCGTTTGAGCTTTTTAGTTTGCGAGCATAAAACTTGTCCGAGACCTGGATTCAATCGACAAGAAATTCGTAAGAATGAAGTATAACGCCTGAACACGCTTGTTTTTGTTTTAACATGCTTTGTGCCTACTTTTCTTCTCTTGTACAGTATGTCACTTTGACTCGGCAATCGGAACTTAGTTCCCAGAAAAAACAGTTATAACTATCTGTCTATCAACTTGTCTGTGGTTCATTGTGCCCTTATTGATCCTTAGCTTGAACCAACAATACTACTAAGCCGTCTTCCTGTCTTAATGCTTACAATCGTACTTCTAATGGACCTAGAGGCCGAGGAAAAATGTAAGCCAAAATCAATCGCATATTTGTACTATAAATTATAGATGAATATCAGATATATAAGCACTGAACAACTTGGTAACCTCTCACATACAAACCCCTCTCCCCAGAACTTCAAGTATATTCTACCCTGGCTATATCTAGGGCTTATTGGTCTCTTCTTCTTTCTCCTTGTACCAGGTCATAAAATTTTTCCGCATATTGGAAGGAATTTCCCAGTCGTGTATGGAACCTGAGGTACGAGAGACCAGCTGCTTTGCAGCTGGGAGTCTATCGTGTCGAGAAGCAAACTGTTCCTGAGTTTCGTTTTTATATTTGATAGAACTGAAAATTGACATTTTGCAGCTGCACTGGAATGCGGAAGAGCACACAGATTTAGCATGAAAAGGGACAGCTCTTCAAACTGTGGCTTGCCTTGAGCATCTTTCGCATTCAATAATGTCTTCCAAAAGATCGAAGGACACATTTCAGTTCCCAGGGTTCTGATAATATCATCCCTGCGCTCACTCATCAACATCCACTGAGTCTCTATTAAATTCCTTGGCCTTTCCACTTCACCTTCATGTTTCCCAAGTAAGCTGCTGAACCGACCAGTCAGTCCCATTAGAGTGTCAACTTTTCCGCTCAAAGCAGTCACTGGGTCTAAACAAGGCAGAGCTTTTAAAGTGGGATCAGAATGATCAATTAATTTCCTCATTTGTTTGATAACTTCTACAAGGAAGTTCAGGCAGTTCAACCTAAACTGTTTGAAATCATTCAAGGGTATCACATCCTTGTATTTCAGCACGTGTATTTCGGTATTTGGACCAAAAGAAATCTCGCAGATTTCCTTGAAACAGCCTGAGATCATGGGTATGGCAAAAGCATCATCATTCTCTAAGATATCAGTTTTGACAAAAGACTTCATGATAGACTTCATGGTTGCCCTTGAGCTGGAAAGGAGTTTGTGAATGCGAGTGTCACTACTCTGGAACTCCAAATTCAAGCAATTCATCTTGTTGACCTTTTTCATCATTTTTAAGTGAAACAAGGTAAGGTTAGAATGAAGTAATCTTGTTTGAAAATAGAAATATGTTCAGTTAGAAATTTTGAAGCTATGTTTATTTACTCAATATATAAGCCATTCAACTAGCTTCAATCTAGTATTTTTGTCATATTTGTTGGTGCCTTTTTAAGCCAGATGGATTATTCTGAAGGAAAGACTTCTTTGTAAATTTGTAATCTTGTCCGAGGTGGGATACCCCTCCTTTACTCTTAAAAATGTGAGTTGCTGCTTATGCATACAACTTTGGTAAACTGCACACTGTTTACTTTTTACTATTAAGTACGTAACAGTTGGCTACATCACATACTCAATCAAGCAGCCAATTAGGTTCATATATTCAACGTGCATTTTGATTTGAAATTGCCACCTATGGCTGTTTATTTCCGTGGTTTAAATTTTAAATATGGTGATGGCATCGGTACTTCAAAATACGTACCGAGAGTATTAGTGAGGCTCTGGATTCCTTCCTGAAAGCTTCATTCTACTAATACAGTAATTTCAAGATTAGGAAGATATTTAAATATTTGTCAAATCAGCTATTTCACACCAACACAACAAGAAGCCATTTTGAAAAAAATTCATAAATTCAGCTAGAGGTATCCCTTGATTTTTATTCTGGCTGGTAGAACCACTTTCAAATTTTAAGCCAGAATAATAAAAGCAAACACAGGTGACAAGTACATTTTTTTATTGATTTAGAATATTCTTTTTAGGCTTTTTATTCTAAATTCTGTTTTGTAACAAAGATTCAATTATCTTATTATTATTGTTAATCTGTTTAATTTTTGCTAGTTTTGATAGAAGGTGACAGGCGAGCCCCTGAATCGGTCCATTCTTGTGGAGCAATGTTTATACATTATCTTGTTTGGGTTATCCTACAATGCTGATATGACTCAGTCTTCCAGAGAATTTTTTCCAATGAATTGCTGGACTGCATAGAGGCAGTCCAAAAAGGTGCCTGTGAATAAAGTTTTCAAAGAATATAAAACCCCTTATATCTTCCTTCTTTAGAAATTGTATTTTCCAACACTGCCCTCTATAACCCCTGAATAAATTTGGTTCCATGCAAATCTGTTCCTTTGGGGCTTGTGATAGACATTTTTTGAAATTATATATCTTATCTTAAATTCACTTTTACCAAGTGAATTGGCCCGCCATTTTACAGTCTCTCCTCCCTGGTTCTACAATATATCCTTCCGTTTCTAATTTTCACAGAAAAATACAGAAGACTTATCCCTCTACGTACTTAATATGCGAAATAAGTAAATTCTCCTCTTCTCACCCTACATCCCCAAACGAACTGTTTGAAAGAAGTTTTCTAGGGGCTATTGCTAATGGTGTCTATCTCTTATAAAAGCCTAGCCAAATAATGTGTTATGATTTAAAAAGTAACATAGAGTTAATATAAAATTAATAAAAATTCAACGTTCAGATCATAAATAAAGATCTTAGCTTTTGACTATGTAAAAACAAAAATCTGATCAAAATTAGGAAAGATTGTAGCAGTAAAAATGGGGCTGTTGATTTACAATAGTATTATTAGAAATATTGTAAATTGCAAAGTTTGGGACCAAAATAAAACCTTTATTTTTCAAGTGAAGAAGCAAAAAGAGTATGGGAATCCCTAAAACAAAAATTTGGGGAAGAGAGGAGAAGCCAAAAGGGGGAAAGTGGTTATGGAGGTTGCAAATAAAAAAGTAATGGCGTTTGTTCAAACTTAGGGAATTTGTTTCAGATTATATGGCTGAAATAAACAGAAAAGAATTTTCACTGCGTTACCTAGTTTTCGAGGTTTTGAGACTGACTTTTCTATTGTTGATAACAGCTATGAAGCTGGAAGTGTACAAGAAACCATGTATACCTGTAGAAGAAACCATGAAACTATGATGCTGGAAAGGCTGTTGAAACTGGATACAAGTGCTGATTTTGATGAAGAAACAGTTGACAGTACTTTAGAGTCAATTTTGTCAGGTAGATCAGACCCAATAAAGGATATACCCAATAAAAAAACACCAAAAAGTATTGAAAAGCAAAAAAAGGCCAATTAATACTAACCCTAAACCCCAATAACGGATGTGAACAGTAATCAAGGACAAAAAAGAAAGATTAATGATGAGACTTCATCTATTTATGAGCAAAGGCCTGAGATGACAAATAAAGCTATGCCTCAAATTGGTGCTGCCTCAGCTGCTTCGCAGACCATGGAAAGGGCAGAGACTCTTTTAAAGGGAAGTGAGGAGAAGAGAGACAGGGCATTTTTCTTTGGCCAATTTGTTACAGCAAAATTGAAAAAGTTCAATAACAAGCACAGATCATAATTGAAAAATAATAAATGACATACTTTTAGAAGAAGAGGTGAAAAATTTAGACCAAGAATAAAATAATTATAACATTATTAGCCAAATGTGATTCTTTCTTATGGTTTTTACTTCTTCTTTGTATTAAATTTGGTATCATTTGTCCTAGTCTTTTTGAAAACTAAATATTCTGTCAGTTGGTACATAAATGTTAAAAAAACCCTCTTCCAAATTTCTAAATTTTAACAGTTTGCTATTCTACACTGCATATACCAACAACATAGATTTTTGTATTTTCTATATAGTACTACAATTTCTTTTACCTACTTCTGACAAGGCTAAAAAGTAAATCTGAAGTAGTAACATTTCAAATGTTTTACATTTTACGTTTTAACTAGGAACACAAAGTAGTATAGTAAATTGTTTTCTTGAATCATTTTGCCCCTTTTTAGATTTTAGATTGTACCCTACACAGTAGGATTTGATTAATAGAACTTGTTTTTATCATACAATCATGTTCCATGAACTTATAAATAATAAAATGAACACAGCTGAACTAAGGTCACCTTTTAAAGGTTATAATAATCTTTATTTATTTTCAAACTTTTCCTTGCTGAGCATGTTTCCCGGAAATGCTTCCTGGAGATGAGCTAAAGTATTTACACATAGAGTCACGAATCCGTATTGCATTTTCACTGAGGTGACTGGAAGCCAATCCACTGTTTATATCTGTAAAATTTGCTAGGTTAGATGCATCACTCTTCCAGCCCTAATGAGACACATCTCCAGAATTAACTGAGTCTGAAATGATGTAAACAGGCATTCCTGTGCCACTATCACAGTTTATTTGATAGTTGTGGAGACAGCTTGCTGCTTTAATTACTATGGTAACTGTTAATGGTTTAAGGTTTATGGGCTGGTGAAATACCCTCCACTTTGAAACAAATATTCCAAAGGTGTTTTCAATAACCCTTTGAGCCCCAGATAATCTATAATTGAAAATGCACCGCACTACATTGAGGGTTCTTCTACCATAAGGGCTTGCCAAATATGGCTTAAGGGGAAAGGCTTCATCTCCAACAAATTGAAATGGGTATTTGAAGACACTTTCTCGTAGATTTGTAGTGGCTGTGGCCCAGGCTAATCAATCATACCTTCATTTAGAGCAGCTCCTATTTGAGAAGATGAATATATTCCAGAGTCACTTTCACTTCCATAGCCTCCAATGTTAACACAATTAAATTTATAATGGGCATAACATATGGCAAATAGTACAACAAAGAAATAATTTTTATAATTGTAGTATTCAGACCCACTGTTTTTAGGTGCCTGTATCCCAACATGCTTTCCATCCATAGCTCCAACAAAATTAGGAAAGTTCCATTTCAGGTAAAAATCATTGCTTATATCCCTGAATTCATCCTTAGCTGGAAACTTCAGATAATCTGGTTCCTATATTTCTACTAGAGCCTGGCATGTATCTCTTATGATAGTGCTGCAGGTTGACTTTCCAACTCTGAAGGCAGCACTAAGTGTTCCAAAACTGTATCCCTCTCCTAAGTGCATGAAAATATATGTAAAGAATTAGCTTTCCAATTGATAATGTAAGAACACTAAGCAGGTCAGGTCGTTTAAACCATCTAACAGGAAATAGGAATGCAGCCAAAGACAAGAAGCAAGAAATGCTTAGTGTTACATTTTTCCGAATAATTCAAATCAAACTTCTGTTTTATATATTTTTGGAGAATCCAATAAAAGAAAAACATTACACTTCTTATGAAACAGTTTCAGTGAGCTTCTAGTTTTTCTAGTAAGAAACCCTTAACTTGAGCTCTGTGAGATTGTTTTCAACTCTACTCTATTTAAAGATTAATTTGAAGCAGCTTATAAATTTTTGATTATGTCATTTCTTAATTTGTCCTAAAGTATTAGATCTTAAGATTTAAGGATCAAACATAAAATTCAAGTTGTGATCTTGTGATTTGTTACACTTTGTTTCTCTAAAACTGAAAATTGCAGTTGAGATAGCTGATATTGCTGCATCAGTAAAGATGAGTTTATAACAAACCAAGTCTACAGGACTTCTAGTTGAGTAGGCAACTAAGGTTGTTTTTATTAGTTGGGTTTTGCCAACTGAAAAATTTAACAAGAATCACAATGGGCTGACCAAAATTTTTGGGTTGACTTATGACCAGCAAGATCCACTGAACTAGTAGGTAAATGGTCAACTGAGATGTTTTCACCATGTCTCATCTTTGCTAATTTGGAAAGATCCCTTAGAATTGTACCAGGGCAGCTAAGACTGTTACATTGGCTAATTACCTAAATATCTCACCTTAGGATGTGTCAAAGTTGATAAAACTAACAAATCTGGAATATTTATGCAATGTCTTTTAAATATGTCACTTACTTAAAGCAATTATTGGCCACATTTACAAAGGCAAAAGCTAAAGAGTAAATCATTACTTTGTACCTTAAATGCATTGTCAGCACAGATCCCCTGCTGACATTAACTGAAAAATTTAAAATCCATTTTATCTCCAATCTTTATTTGTCCAAGCACAGATTCTCAATGACTATTGTATATTATTTGTATTATATAGTTCCAGAATTGTTGAGAAAATTTGATCATAAAAAGGTGCAAACCTAGAATTTTCTAATTTTCATGTAGGATCATAAAGCAACCCTTAAAACAAAGTGAACTATAGATAATATTTATGTTTTGTTACTTGTGCCCTAATTTTGATTTGATCCAAATTATCTATGTTTTTGATATTGCTGATTTTGTTAAGGCCTATAAGTAGGAATATGTTAAACGCATTTTCTACCATCCAAGTAAACCAGCATATTTTTAATGGGAAATAAGTGTGCATTAGTGCCGCTAGAGCCAAACTAGAGCCCTTTCAAAGTTTCACTTTTGTGATAAGTATAGAAACAACTATGGGACTGAAGACTTGATCTATTTAAAGTTATGTTATTTTTTCAGTGAAACTTTTATCAGAATTTCATATTTGAGGGATAACATGCAGGCTAAATCATATTTGACAGCAGGGAGAGTAAGTGATGTGAAAGTAGGTAAAACTAGAGCTGTATGTCTATGTTATAATATAGATATAAATAACCATATATATCTTAAAAGACAGAGTAAAATAAAATATTCCACCTTTTAATGAAAAAGCCCATTATATGAAATATTTGGTAGAAGCCGTCACGAAATAAAACAAAATAAATAAACATGAGTCTCAAGAATCGGCAAAAAAGAGCAACTGGAACGAAACACCTGGAGAAAGTGTAATTGTCTTTGCGGGGATGCCATTTGAGGATGCTCCAATTTGAAAAATCAGAATGTCCTGAAGACTTCGGTAATATTTTTCTTGAATTGCTTTTTGTATTTTCATTGGGAATTACTTTTCTTTGTATTTCCATTGAAAGAATTGAAAAAAAAATTGCGTCCCCTATTTTGGAGGGGAACGATCCAATAAGACTGCCAAAATTAATTCTCCGAGTCAAGACATACTCCTG
>NC_088878.1:11918783-11988061 GCF_032884065.1 Artemia franciscana | reverse complement strand
ACATATCTGCATGATATAATATCTACCAATAATTCACTTTGTTCTTTGTCATCTTCACCTAGCGTTGTGTTTATCAGACAATCCAGGCATAGGGGATTTTTTTCAAAATGTTCTAGTCGATTCATCTGTATAACACACTAAGTGAACTAATTAATTAATCACTGACCCATTGCAATTAGTACCTGTCTTGTTACAATACTGGATGAGAAGGATCGGGCAATGCAATTATGTCATCGACATTCGTAATTCGCTTTGTAGATGACCTGATTTTGGCCTTGATTTTCCGTGTACTGTCTAAACATTCCGATTTCTAACTTTGTTTTTAGTAGCATTCTGGAGATCTGGCCTCACTTTAGTCAAAAACTTACCTAAAAAGATGCCTGTCTTTCCTCTGTCTCGTTGCCAATCTTTCGAACATCACTTATATCGGCTATGCTGTGACCACTAATTTCCAGCTTTTTTCCTAATGTTCAACAGATTTGATGTCACAGTTTGTGAGGCAGAAACCTTTTTCACGCCATGTATGACCAGCTTTGTTGCCTTTGCTTCCTTTTTCAAAGCGTTAATCTCACACCATAGCGAATTGGCTGACTTGTCATAGGCTGAGATCATTTTTTTCAATTCGCATTAGTGACTTATGGTACAGTTCAAACTTTTTTTCAATCTGAGAAGTCGTAATTACTGGCATACTGTCCTTTAGTTTTTCTACTTATTTTGTGATTTTGGTAGAAACCGTTGTGCTAGTATTGGCTTGATCGGACGCTATCTTGAGGGCTATTTGATCAAGCGATTCTCGAAGCGAAATTGCGTTACTCGTGACATTTCCAACAAGATCCAGATTTTGAAGCATTTCTTTTAGTGCTTTTGCCACTATTGGCCTTTTGTCGATTTCGGCCACTTCATAACCAGCATCGTATTCCATTAGGGACCCAGCAGTAACAATTGCAAGATCGTTTTTACCTCCGTAGCAGAGTACCTGGTACTTAATTTGAATGTCCTTAATTGGTATAACTTTTAGTATCTTAACAGGCCAGCTTTTGTAGTGGGCAAATCTGCAAAACACTATTTCACCAATTGCGAACATCCTTTCCATCAGTGGGTGGGGACAAAAAACTATCACTGACTATATCTCAATACTCAAGTTTGATTATAGTCCAAAAATACGGTAAATGACTTATCTTTTCGAGGTCTCTAGTTAATTCAATATATAATCCTTTTTCCACCATTGGTTCAGATTCAGTCTCTAATTAATTCAGAAAATTGTTAGTTGTTTGCTTCCCCCACCGTGAATGAACCTGTTAGAACCTCCAACAAGGTTGAACCCAACCCACCGTGAATTAGCATGAGAGGGTGGACTCTAGTTCAGCATTGTGGAGTGATATGCATGAGAGGAAAATTTTCATGCAAGTCAACTCGTAGTCAACCTGCGATTGTTCCCCAGCGAGAACCTCCAACCGGTACGACTGTAGTTCGGCATTGTGAAGAGACACGTTTGCACGGAGCATAAATGGGAGACAGTAACAACGGCCATCAAAGGGGTAAAATTAACCTTGACTGGGCTGGACAATCTGTCTTGGCTTTTTTCTACAATTGGCCATGACTTCCACTTTTCCCACAACTATTCCCTTTTTTTTAAATTCAAAAGAAGTATGACATAAAACAGAACGGAGCGTTAACAAGACATTTCAGGAGCTGGAGATTTTCCCGGATATCTGCTTACAGTATTTATAAAAAAGTTCCCTCCGCTCAAACTGGCTCAAATTCTGAAAAATCATCGGTAGCTGTTCTTGTTGAAAAGTTAGTTTCTACGGAACAGGAGTTAGCACAAACAAAGCAAAATATGCTCAAGGACATCGGGAAATTGGTCAACACAAAAAATAGTATCAACCCGGGTACTGCTGAACAGATAATATCCCAAGTTTATGATGGATTATCAGTCGAATACAATAGAAAATTTTATAAGATTGGCAAAGTACTTAAGGGGTTAAGAGCTCAAATAGAGTCGCTGGAAAATCGTATTGCAAAAATGGAATATAGACTTGACGAGTATCAACAAGAAGCTCAGGTTGATTCCCGTGTATTTGCAGGGGTCAAACAGGCCCCTGGTGTTGACCTTTAAGTAACAATGCACAATATTATAAAGGACAAGATGAGCTTGAGTGCTCTTATGAGTCACTAAATTCTTTCTATGCAACGTTTTCGTTTACCTAACCCTACAGCTTAGATTAGTGATGAAAGTCGAGTTGCCCCTGTGATTGTTAAATTTTTTAACAAAGATGTTGCGCATACTGTCTTGAAAGCTAAGTCTAAGCTACCGAAATCTGGTGTTTTTGTGAATGAATATCTCACGTAGCAGCGCAAGATTATCCTGGACAGTGCCAGAAATAAGCTCGGAGCAAAGAACGTTTGGTCGGACCAAGGCTGTATTTTTGCTCACCTACCAGGTGAAGCTTCAATACCAAGCTGTACAGATTAGTATTGTCTACATTTACATAGAAATGAAAATTTACATTTCTATGTAAATGTAAACAATACCAATCTGTACAGCATGGTATTGTGTGCGTATATTTTTTGGCTGTGGTTGCAATGCCTGTACTGTTGATGAAAAGCATGAAGAGAAGTGTTCCAAGGACACTCCCCTGAATTACTTTACTGGTCACATTACTCTGACTACTCTGAGGGTATCACCTACTCTGACTTTTTGGACTGTATTTCTGAGAAATGCTCAGAAACCACTCAGCTTGGTAAATATAACATTATTAAAAGCAAACTAAATCTGAAAGAAATACTTTTATTTATATAATTCATTTTTGCAATAAGTTTGTTTTTGGTAACTATGGATAAACTGAAGGCGCTCTTTTTAGATTCTTTTTTTCTATGTATTTGTCCTGTAAAATATAGCTTTATTCTAAAGTAACTAAATGTTAAAGAAACATTACTTAAGTTCTTATTGAGACGTAATGAACCAAGGAGAAATCTCCGTCCAACCGACCTACTCTTGATTCTGAGCATGAAAATTGAAATCATAATAATTTCTTTGTGAACACTTTCATTTGAAATTGCTTTCGATTAAGTACAAGGTATACTTTAGCAAAGCTTAGCACAAGATCAGATTAAACTGTGACTAGTTCAGACTTCAATCCTGACAACCCAATTTATTGTCCGAGAAGCAGTAATTAGCACGAGACTTAATTTTTAAGAGGATAGAATTAGCTCATGGGATTCAAAAAGTCAGTATTTAATTTGGTTTGGTAACTATTCTATGCTCAGAGAGACCTTGATTTATGTCAATAAAAGCTATAGAGCATTCTGGTTCCAATAAAGAAGGCCTTTTAGATGGATGATACAAGTAAAGGATGACCCCAGAGCTCATGGGATTTTGCTGACTAATGATATTTTATTGAGTAATCTTTGTATGGTGAGTGTGACCTTAATTTCTATCAATAAAGTGAAGTGAAGTGAATCGCCGAAAGACCCCTTCTGTGTTTTAACACCTCAGGGTCCATACACAAGGGGACATCTCCGTCCAACCGACCTACTCTTGATTCTGAGCATGAAAATTGAAATCATAATAATTTCTTTGTGAACACTTTCATTTGAAATTGCTTTCGTTTAAGTACAAGGTATACTTTAACAAAGCTTAGCACAAGATCAGATTAAACTGTGACTAGTTCAGACTTTAATCCTGACAACCCAATTTGTTGTCCAAGAAGCAGTAATTAGCATGAGACTTAATTTTTAAATTTCAAAAAGTCAGTATTTAATTTGGTTTGGTAACTATTCTATGCTCAGAGAGACCTTGATTTATGTCAATAAAAGCTATAGAGCATTCTGGTTCCAATAAAGAAGGCCTTTTAGATGGATGATACAAGTAAAGGATGACCCCAGAGCTCATGGGATTTTGCTGACTAATGAATTTTATTGAGTATCATTGTATGGTGAGTGTGACCTTAATTTCTATCAATAAAGTGAAGTGAAGTGAATCGCCGAAAGACCCCTTCTGTGTTTTAACATCTCAGGGTCCATACACTTCCATAATTGGAATTTCACAATTCGCTGCGAAAAGTTTACAACGTCCTTTTTCTACCAATCAATCTCCAAAATTCACAAACTAAATTTATACTTTCAACCGATTGTTCTTCAGCTAATGCTCCTCCGAGTAATTCTTCATATAGTTTTATTCGATGCTCTCTCATAAACCTTCTGATGTCTGTCCTGTAACATTCTGTGCGGACACAATGAATGAAGAAGTGTGCTAAGGTCCCTATCTGACCACAATAGATGCAATTCGGATCTTCTCCCTAGAAACGAGAAAGATATGATCCTGTAGCTGCATGTTGTGACCTAAGTCAAAATGTGATTTTTCCATCTTCTCTTGATAAACTTTCATATAACTTATTTTCAAATTTCCTACTGGTCTTCTTTGTAATCAAAAGATCTCCAGAGAGATTTCTATTTTCTTCAAAGCTAAACTGTTTTATCTGCTGCATTATTTCTTCTATCTGGAATACTATTGTTGGTGTCGTTGTTTGCATTATTTGCATGTCTGCACTGGCGGCCATTTTCGCTACTAAATCAGCTTATTCATAACCCTCGATTTTCCTGTGACCCGGTATCCAATGAAGCGACAGCTCTATTCCTTTAGAAAGCAGTTGTTGCATGGCTACAAAGCATGAAATCACTTCTCTTGATTGATTCGCTCCATCACTGAATTCTTTTAAACAGCACTTTCAGAGTCTGTACATATTCTAACTTTATCCCCGCGTTGTCATTTTTAATATAGAAATGATACTGCTTGTCGTAGAGCTAACACTTCAGTGTCAAAATTAACATTTTTTCATGGAGACGGTAAAGTTCTTTGACATTCCACATTGGTATCCAAAACACACCTCCAACCTTGTCACTTTTTGAAGCATCAGTAAAGACGTTCATGGCTCCTGGGTAGGTCATTCTTCTATCTATAAAAGTTAAATATTCTTCAAAATTTCAATTCCACACTGAAAAATTCAGAAATAAGCAGTTTTTCTTTTGACGGGTGAACTGGATGGAATGCTAAAAAAGCGGCTTATACTGCAAATAGATCGGTTGACTGGATGACTTAAGAATCCTCAAAAAATTCACCTAGTTTTATGTATGTATTTCTTTTGAAACATAATTATACTGGATAACCATCGAAAAACAGGCACCCTTTTTTCCTGTAGTCACTGTTAATTTTTTTTAACTTTTTAGGAGAAAGAGATGAAGCGACTCGCTATAAACAACCTACCAAGCATCTACAGCCCGAAAACAACTAAGCACATAGACTTTTGTATGTCTAATTCAATGATAAAAATGAAGCAGCTTTGCACACAATAACAGATGTCTCAAGAGTTAAAAAAAATATTAAGTGAAAATAGTAGCTGCAATATAAAATATCAAGCATTTAAAAAGAGTTCCAGAAACCTGACTTCGATGTAATAAATCTATTCTGGAATAGGCAGTGTCGCCAGATATTTTATAGCTGCAAATTTCATAAGGATATTGAGGAGGATACTCTCAATTCAGTGGAAATCACTCCAACTAAACTTACTCGATCAGTGTGTGTGTAACTAGTGACTTTGATTATAAACTGTGCTGCTTGTTTTGTACTCGGAAGCACGATACGGCCAGTTTGGAGGGAAGCTTTATGCAATATAGTGCTCAATGCATTCAACAAGGGCTCAACCCTAAATTATATCGACTATTGATTGCAAAAAACAGGCTAGGACATATATTACTTATTCGTTGTTTAGTTTAGTAGGACAATTTGTCATACATGGATGCATTTATTACATTTACCATTGCTCCTGAGTCAATAAGTGCTGAAACACAAATATTCTACTAAAATCTTTAAATATTTATTAAAATCTATATGAACGTTCTCGTTGCAATATATGACGAATAATGTCCTCTCAAATATGAAAATCATCGGAAAAGATGCCACGAGAAAACTTCAGTTTTAGTTGTTCTTCAAGGATACTAAAGTCTATTAAGTTGAAAATTTTGGTTTGAGTTTAGGTATTTACCTCTTGTTAAAGAGGTGCTATCTTGATCACCTCTTGCTGTGTTCCCACTATAGTTTGTTCCTTTGGACAAACGATTGCTTATCCCTTTAAAATTTGGGTTCTAATTGTTGTTTGTGAAACAATTTCTGGCTATATGGCTTAATCGGTCACAAGTGTAACTCCTTGAGGGTTGATCGCTGCTGGTGATCCTAATTGGTTATTGGGGAAAACATGTACTAGTCTTGGAGTTTTCGGGGTTCGGGTTTGATTTCGATTAGGTTTTAGCGAAGATTCTCTTGATAAAAGTGAGGATTCTCAGAGGAGGATCCATTGAGGCCTTAGGAGTTTTTGTGTCTACTTAATTTGTTTTAGGTTTTGGTTTTGTAAGACAATCAAGTCTATTTCACACGCTCTTTCTACCACTTGAACTGCTAGATCCAGATCTTTAATTTTTTTGCAATCAATAGCGATATAATTTACGGTATAGCCCTTGTTTGAATGCATTGAATATTATTGTTCCAAAAGTTCCCCTTCACTTGGGCCGTTTTGTGCTTCCATTGAAATTTGAATTTTATTTAAATATTCTCTCAGTTTGTGGTGTTTTGAATGTAATTATTCCATGTTTCAATTTGTTCAATGAACTAGTTTCAATTAATCTTTTTGAAAAGCTTGTTGTAGTAGTTTATTGAGTTCATTGTAGAGGTGGCTTCTGTGCCTATGGTATTTTTGATTTGTTTTTAAAATGTTAATGCCTGTTCTTTTAATCTTAGAAGTAGCATGTTTTCAAGTAGCACGCTTACTACCGTTTACTTGCAATTGGAATAGATGGTAAGGCACACGAATACAACTAAGCAATGTAGATAAAGACAATATATATAAAGCAATATTGGCTCTTTTTCAATTACTACGTTTAAACCATTTAGAATTTCCAATAGGGGCAACATTGCAAAGGTGAAATTTCAGTTTAGCAGTAAATGAAAGCAATAGATGGTGAATGTCATCAGTCTCAACATCAACATCAATGATCGAGCATTCTAGCTGCGAACTTATCATATGATCAATATTAGAAACACATTCCATGCCAGCATAAGGAATGGCTCATAAGCAAAATCCAGAAGCTTAAAAAAATGAAATAATAAGACCTAGTATAAGTCCACACTCTGCACCCGTGATTCTAGTCCCAAACAAACATAATTGTCATAGATTAGTAGTAGAATATAGAGTCCCAAACAAACAAGTGGTTAGTGCCAAAATTTCCTGTATGTAGAATAGATGAAATACTAGACTCTATTTCATATAAAAATAAAATTTTTACTTCCCTAGATTTTACACAGGGATACCACTAAGTAAAAATAGCTGGGGATGATGTATATAAAACTGCGTTCTGTATAAAAGAATGCGACTAATTATAAATATTTATGAGTGCCTTTTGGACTCAAAACAAGCTCAAGCACATTGTGTAGACCATTAATTCACTTGTTAAGAGGTCGAAATAAAATAGATCATTTCGTTGATGATCTAATTTTCATGGATAAGATTTCAGAAGACCATTTAATTACCCTAGAAAAAGTGTTCAAAAAATTCTTGGAAGGAAATGTAGACCGAAAACAAGTAAATATTTAAACAAAAATCAAGTTCTTAGGAGTAGTTGTAACACAAAGGCCAAATATCACCAGATCACAAGAAGGTAAAATCAGTCAAAAATCTTAGCCCCACCCAGAACCATTAAAAAATTACGAGGAATTCTGTGGTTGATGGGCTGTTTTTCAAAGATTCGTACGAAATTACGCACAGGTAGCGAAGCCGCTAACTGACCTTATACGACGATGCCCCAAAAATTTATTTAGTCTGAACAAACTCAAGATTACTTACATAATCTGAAGAAAACACTTATTTCAGAACCTATCTTATCATTACCTTACTTCGAATCAGGAAATTCACTGTCACAACAGAAGCCTCAAACAAGGGAAGAGGGGAAATCCTCTCCCAAATAATAAACGGAGAAGAAAAAGTAATAGCTAAGGCATCTCATACCCTAACTTCAGGAGACAGCTATTATTCAGCTACCCAACTTGAAATATTGTCAATAGTTCACCACCTGGACAAATGTCGACATTATTTAGTAGGTAGAAAATTTAAGCTACATTTAGACCATAAAAGTCTACAATATTTACAAACTTTTAGGTAGTCGACTGGCAAACTTAAACGCTGGATCCTAAAATTCAAGATTTAGTTATGAATTTGAATACCTTATGGGAAAAACCCCCCTGTGACTACCTACGGATGATACTCAATCCGAAGGTGAAACCGAAGAAATTATTGCATTAAAGTTAAAGTATGTCCCGAAAAACAAGACGTTAAAGCTAAATGCAAATAACCCACCAAGAAAAGATATAAATACAGTCTACCTTCATTAAATTAAATAAAAAAACTAGTTTTTTTACCTGAAAGTAAGGAGCGACATTAAAACTTAAAACGAACAGAAATTACTCCGTATATGAAATGGGTTGTCCCCTCCTCAACGCCTCGCTCTTTACGCTAAAGCTTTTAATTGTTTTAAAAAGTAGAATTGTGGCAAAGAGTCAGACTTTAGCGTAAAGAGCGAGGGATTGCAGAGGGAACAACTCATTTCATATACGGAGTAATTTCTGTTCGTTTTAAGTTTTAATGTCGGTCCTTACTTTCAGTTAAAAAAAACTAGTTTTTTATTTAATTTCTGAACGTTTTTGAATTAATGCATGTTTCATTTTGGCTATCCGCACATAAATTATTGAAATGAAATTTGTTTATTAATTTTTTTTTACTAAATGGCTTTCTCTTAGTTTTGATCAGACGATTTTGAGAAATAAGGGGTGGGGAAGGAGGCCTAGCTGCCCTCCAATTTTCAAAACAACCCAGCTGACATTCTAATCAGAGAGAGTCACCAAGAACAAGCCAACGAGCCTCTGCAACTAATGATAGAAGATTAGTCGTTACACCCCTCACAAGCAGAAAGGAATAGAAGCATTACCAGGAATTAATCCCCTAATCAACAAAAAGCCAGATGAAATTCCAAACAATCTAACAACTAATATATGCTTCTTTATACTAAACTCTAATGCTTTCCAGTCAATAAACCTACAAATGCACAAAAAGGAAAAATAACAAATAAATTGGCAAATTGGTACTTACCTATTCACATGCTTATCCAAGCAAAAAAAGAGCTTGCTCTGCTCTTAGCAAAGCTAAACATTGGCACACAGCATTATGAAAACTAAAACAACAAAGCAGCATATCTGAATACTTCAGTAGACTGTAAGGTCACTTTCAGAAAATAAGTTAAATGAACTAATATTTCTTAAGAATAATAATTCCGTTGATATTGCTTGTCTTCAGGAAACCCATTTGACTTAAAACCGACAAACCAAGTTTCCAGGATACATTATCCTGATATAGGATAGGTCTTCAGAGAGAGAAGGAGGTTGTGTAGCTTTGATGATAATTAATGACATTAAATTTTGTAGTATTGATTTTCCAGATTTTTTAAATGATGTTCATACCATTGGAATCAATGTTTGGCTATACAATACCAAAACTTACATTTTAAGTTTTTATAACCCTAATCGCCAGACTACATATTCCATGGACTTCTTCAGCTATATAACTAATTGTAATATTTTAAAAAATATAATTATATACGGGGATTTTAATGCCCACAGCCTGCTTTGGGAGGACAAGCCAGCAAATAAAGCTGGTTAGCATATTGAAAGTTTAATATCAAATAATACTGAATTCGCAGTTACTGCCCCTCCAAATGTAAATACATATTTTAACACCGAAAGTGGTAAATTCTAAGCAATTGACCTACAATTTGTGTCAATAAATATTTTGAACAAAATTTATATAAAGAAATTGATAATCTTGGCTCTGATGATTTTGCCGTAGTTTCCTCATTAAATGAACCATCGATAATTCTGCCACATACCCGTAAAAATATCAACACCAAAGCAAATTGGACTAATTGGGCAAATGGGTCTAAAAATAAGCTTAATGATGAATTTTAAGTCTAACCCAAGAATCATACACCTCACTTTTAACACCTGACACACATGCTGAAGTTATGAAATCCATACTAACAAATACAGCTGTTCATGCTATCCTCAAAACAACACCAAGGAAAACAATCCCTAAACACACTCCTAAAGCATGGTAGACAAAAGAATGCACAATGAAATGAAGAACAAACACATAGTTAGGAGAATATGCCAAAAAAACATATCCTCCTACATATTTAAGTAAATTACAAGCAGATGCTAATCTCAAGAGAATTATAATAAATTCCAAATACGATTACTGGGATAATTTTGCAAATAGTCTTTCCAGAGAAATATGTGAGCCATTTAAATATAAACTTATATCTAAAATCTGTGGGAAAAAACAACCCCCGACCCACTCCAGTTTGAACTATTATATTATAATACCCATTATGACAATGATATTGAAAACACAAAATTATTTGCAATCATTTTCTCAAAAAATAACATAATATAGTAACAGTATCACCACTCAAATCTTGATTTGAAGTCAAATTTACCAGCCCCGCCCAGGATCAGAGAATATAAACTGTCCATTCGCAATACATGAACTGAACAATGCAGTACAAAATATCACGGCCAATGCTACAAGTAGTTATGATAATTCACACCCCAAATGGGTAGAGAATCTTACCCCTTTGTACAAATAGGAACTCCTATATTGTTATAACCATGCATGGGCCATATCCACATTTCCTGATGTTTGGAAAATTCCATCTCTTCTAACAATTTTAAATAAAAATTAACCTAAATATCACCCTGAGTCATACAAACCTATAATGAGTACTCCTCTGCTGGGAAAAGTAATGGAGAAGATGATTTATCATAGGCTGCTGATTTGTTGAGAAGAATAATATGATACCTCATGCTCAAACTGGCTTCGGGAAACACCACTCCTCGGCAGATGCTTTTATATTGTTAACAAATGCAATAAATGAATCCCTATCCGAAAATAATTGCTGCATTCCTATGCTTTGAAGGGTCAAATCACAATGTTAACCCCCAGAATTCTTTTAGTTAATCTTGCACATCTTAGATTACCTCCCAAGCTTGTATCCTTCTCAAAAATTTTCATAGAAAATCGAAGTTACATTGTGTGCGTAAGTTCAGCCTCCTCACTCAAAACTACAATAACCAAAAATCTTCCACAGGGTGAAGTCCTGAGCTCCATCCTCTTTTCCTTATTTATCTGGGACACGACCCTCCCACATGCCAATTTACAATATTGTGATGATCTACTATTATGGGCAACTGGCGAAACCTTTGAGATTGGACATTCAAAGTTGCAAATACCACTTTTTCAATTTGAAAAGCTTTCTCAAAATTCTGGTTTACCTAACCCACCCACCAAGTCGAAAATCATTCAGTTCCACCACAAGCGAAATAATCTTAACACAAGGCTAACACCACATAGAATAATTATCCTTGAGGAGAATCGAATCAATTACAAAGGCCTCACAGTTGACCAAAAACTTAATTTCAACCTTCACATCACAAACAAAATGAAAAAATGCTATAGAAAAATAAGAATAATAAAAGACTACTAGCCATACCTTGGGCTGTAATAAGAAAATATTACTCCAATTTTATAAATCACATATAAGACCCCATATTTATTTTGGCCTGATCGCTTATGGTACTTCTGACCCATATACAAAAAATTGATAAAACACAAAGTGATATAATCCGTCTCATATTTGGTATTAAGAAACCAACAAACACAAATTTTCTACTTACAATGAGCGGACTATCAATAGTCCGGGCGCCAGGTCCGGAAAATGTGACACCTCCCTCACCCAAAAGGTACACTAGGTTGAAAAGTAGGTTGAAAAATTTCCCATCAAATCGAACCCGCTTATTACGAATATGCCGGGAGCAGCGTTCGGAAATGGGTGCTTAAGGTAGAATCGATGCCTAATACAATCGAATACTTTCCCTTCAGTAACAAGTGCTGTTGTCAGGTTCACTAGTTTGAAAAATGAAATCTAGCCGAAATCAATCATACTCACAACGAAACGATTCATCCCCCCCCCCAAAAAAAGACATCAAATCGGACACGCTTACTGGTTAAGGACAGATACATATCCAATATATTGCTTAAATAAATAAAATCAAAAACTATTCTAGTCATTATGATTCCCAAATAATGCTTGAATAAATGACCGTGCTTCACTGGCTAGCAGCATTAACGTCCTAAAAGACAAACGTTCGATTATACATCAAGAAAGTTCTCAACAAGCATCTCAAAAAAGCTTCTTAAAAGAAAGAAGGATTCAGAAGAAGTTTCATAAAGGGGGTTGAAGAGTTTCGATAAAAGTAGGCTACTATCCAACTGAAAACTATATGTGAAGCTAAATCATACTCGGATTTGTCACATTAAAGATGACTGGCTGAACAAGCTTCGATTATCTTAGAGATCAGTTGATTAATCGATTTTGAATTCCAGATAAGTCACGATTTCCATTTAAACATAGGAAAAATAAGATAGGAAATGGTAAGGCAGGCAAGACATACATGAGAAACTCACTTTTCTTTATTCTTCATCCGAATCTATTGAATAGTTGCCACCATATGAGCAAAGTAGATCACACTTCCCATCAAAAGAACATGAGCAACGTTCTGCACATCCATTTTTGCAAGAGCATGATTTGGGCACAGTTTTGACTGTCGAAGGCCACTGCAGATGCGTTATAGTTATTGGAATGACCCCATCTGCATGGCTATATGTCCACCCGAAATGCAATGGGTTGTGAATATATGGCCGCGCTTCTGAGGCTTGCAGCATCAAAGATCACTGAAAGACAGCTCTTTTCACATGTTATTTGAAAGTGTTTTCTGTTGGTGGAAGGCACTTCAAACTGCTTTTCTTGTGAAATAAGTGAACTTGCGGATCATTTAAAATGGAAAACTATTCATATCGCTTACCGTAGGCATCAATAACAATTTTTCTAAAAATGTTTGCTAGGTCATCCAGAAACTCTGTTAAACACTGGGGCGCACTAATCACCTTCACTATTAACTTTTCCAGCTCGTCTAGGACACTGGCTTTCAGAGCCACAGTAAAGACAGTCTTTTTGCCTTTTGAATAGAAGAAGCTCACAGTGTCACAGCCGGGAAAACAGTGAAGAAAGGTAATAGTGTTTGTGACGGCGACCGGAATCTTTTTCACTACTTGGTGGATCGGGAATGTTTTATCTCTAAACTTGAGGTACAGCTCAGGATTGGATGTGGTGCACTTAAAAGTCATAATCTTGAAATGCTGAATAAGCATGGCCAAAATATCTGTGTTGTTGGCTTTCACTATCACCTGCTAATAACCCCTGCGAAAACAATAAGCCACATGTAATACCAGCCTCCTATCAGCTTCCTCATGTGTGCTCGCTAGGCTCTCAGTAAGTTCAGAGCAAACATCAAATGGTAGACCTTTTACATGGACTTCATGTCTATCACTAAACCCACCAGCAAGCCCCAGCGGAAAGGGTGTGTTTTCTACCTGTTTTCTCTTTCCAAATTTCAAATATAACCTCAGCAATTGTCGCCTTCGTCAATGACTGTGTCAGCATAAGCTCCCAGTTTTCCAAGGTCACAGATCGAGAGGTTACGAATGTTCTGATAGTGCCCTCGCCCCTTCTACTATGACAGCCGCTGCTGTTTTTTAGGATAATAGGACATCCCTCTGGGTTCTTTATCAAATGCAGGCCATCGTATCTGTCTGATATGATGTGCAGTTTAATCAAATCTGTCAATTCTTTAGTTATGTTTCGCAACATTCTACATGCAGAATTCTCGAAGGTTTCGGTTTTCGACGAAATTATTCCTTATGAATGCCATAGAGTCTAGCAAGACTGCCTGCTTTGCCTCAGGTCTTCGAGTGACGTTCATAGGCCAAGAATCAATTGCACTAGGTATTCGTATTGAACCTATAAGTGCAGCTTTGGAACCCGTTCGGAACCAAATCTAGCACCAGTGCCTGTTCTTTCAAATAAAGCAGATGATACTGAAAGGAGTCCATTGGGCATCAATCTACGCAGTACTGACAAAGACGTAGCGGGAGTGCTACCACAAGCAAGTGGTATCTTTTTAGTCACTTCTAGTTCCTCTTGGATGCAGCTAATGCTTTCTTCTTCTGCTCTTTACCCTTCTTCAAACTATTAGCCATAGTCGCCACCTTAATTTTCGAAAAGGGGTTTGGTTGACAAATGCTTCAACGGCTCTTAGGCCGTTTTCTTCAGCAGCCAAAAGACTATCTCGGATTGAATTTTTAGCAACCTCACTAGTCATGATATTCACAAGTTATATTTCAACTAGTGACATAGTCTTCAAGAGAAAATTTTCTTTTGAAAGTCCGCCTTCTTGGATCCATCATACTCGCTGTTTCCGTTTATTCCAGCTAGTTTACACAGTGAGGCTGATACATTTGCGCAAAATGAAAAGGTAGATATCTACTTGGCGACCGCAGTGCCATTCAGAGTTAGTCCTTTGATGCCGCCTTTTTGTTTTGCCTCAAGGTTCAGACTTGATTCCAAGGCATGGTCTGGAGAAACTGCGTTGTCTGAACCAACAGATCTTTCCACTGTAATGTGGCCCTGCAATAACTGCTCGCGAAGTTGTTCGGGTACACGCTCCATGTCTTGCAAATACATTGTGAGATAAATTGCGTACTTATTGTGGCCTGTAGATGCCATAAAGGGAGGCATCATTCTGATTGCTTTCAAGTGCAAGTCCCAGTTCCCACAGCGGTCAGCCAAAAGACATTGGAGCATAATTAAGACCATTCGAATGTACTGTAACCAAAGCTTCGAAGTTGGGTAAGTGTTGATTGAATTGTCAAACTCAGCAATGGGAGACGTAAGTGAATTTAGATGGGTAGAAAGCTCAACTTGAATAAGTCTTC
The DNA here is from genome assembly GCF_032884065.1 of Artemia franciscana. Classification (NCBI taxonomy): domain Eukaryota; kingdom Metazoa; phylum Arthropoda; class Branchiopoda; order Anostraca; family Artemiidae; genus Artemia; species Artemia franciscana. The sequence goes on along the minus strand of NC_088878.1, from coordinate 11,973,071 downwards.
CATCAGTTGCAGAAGCTATTATTCCTGCTATGTCGTCAAATACAGATGAACCTGTGCAGCTAGAGATACAATAGGACTCAAACGAGTTCCAGTGCAGCCCTGAAAGAGCTTCCAAGACGATCAAATGTGCCCTCACACAACGATAGAAGGGCTTACCCACCATTGCTTTCTTAGCCGTACCGGGAAGTAAGATTGAGGCCTCACTAAGTAGCTCTTCCAGTCCTGAACTTTGTATTAAGTATCCAATCACACCAAGAAAGTTCATGCAGATATGTAAGCCTCCTAGTCTTGCGTCAATATTATTGTACTTCTGAGGACATCTTTCCTTCAGTGATACAATTATTTCATAAACGGCCAAATCACAGGTTGATCACAGTATATGGCTGGTGAAGAGATGCAGCTGTTAGTTGCAACATGTCTAGGGCGTGAGCTACTACAAGTGGGTTTGATGGTGCACTGGATATTACAGGTAAGTAGGCAATTTTCGAAATTGGTATACAGTCACTGATTCCTGGGTCACAAAACTTCTTTAGACTTGGAACACAAATGTTCTCCGGAAGGGAAACATTCACTAATGTGCTAGGCACAACTCTGTACATCATCCACACAAGAAAATCAGTAAAAAGAGAAACATTTCCGTCCCCCCGGATGCCACTCAGCTGAAAATCAGTCGGTTGTAGCTGCTTCAATCGCTTCAGATAAAATCTGGGAAAATCTCCGCTCGTCAAATTTGAGGTAGTCAGAGATCGGCTTCTAGCTCGGAAATTCAAGGAAGAAGTGTTTGCATCCATGCGGGCAGATCCTGATGGCTGGATCGCAATCATAGTTGTTACATGGGAAGATCTTCCATCATCAGTTTGTCCCTGGAAGAAGCAAAGCATGAGTACTAGCAAATTCAACGGAGCTGCTTTCAGTGAAATATAGACTTGTAGACTTTCCCCTGTGAATTACTTGTGATCCGTCTAGGACCAGAATGGTTCAATTTCACAACACTATAACACGTGCTCAAAGAGCGCAAAAAAATATTTAGTTTATGTTATAGGTTTATTAGTGGCAAAAATTTACACCTAAATATGATAAACCCGGCAAAGAGGAGAGTTTGAAGAAACCGGGTTTTTAAGAACTAAATATTGAGCAAAAGAAAAACAAAATTAAACTGGAAAATGGATTTTTTTAAAATATCATTGAAAAAAATCAGCTATTCCCATAAAAAAACCTAAATAATATGCAATTTTTTGATTCCAGCAATTTTTTCTTTAGAAGAGATCTATTATTTAAAATTTTAGATTTATGGTTTAATTGAAATTTATTTGCTATCAAAGCAATTTGAAATCTTAAAAAAAAAATCGGAGCCGACAAAGAGGCAAAAACATTATTTAAATCATAAAAATAAGTCACCGGGGATTGCATATCATAATGCCAAAGCGATAACTGCAAAGTTGCCTGAAGTTTATCATGTTTAGAAATAAAAAAAAATGTCCCTGTTTCTGAAAGATTTTGAAGCCGTGTAGGATGACGGAGAAAAGTACCCAGCATTCGTATAGCTTTATTTTGTATTATCTTGAGAGGTTTAACATGATTAGAAAATATATTTCAATACATAACAGCACAATATCTCTAAAAAATCTTAAACTCTGTCTTGGAGATGTATGGAACTAGCAATTACGAGAAAACCAAAGTTGTAAATGCAATCTAAGATATAAGGTTCTTAAAAAGAGATGCAAGCAGGAAGACTTTCTTGTAAAAAGCCTATTCTGGCTTTTCAATTAAATTTAAAAAAAAATTCAGTTAAATTGTAACAGATGTTGGTTTTCAGTTAAATTTTAAAAGATGTTTTGACTTACCTCAAAGTCTAGATTGTCCATGGCAAAGTGAACGAAATGACCAGCTTCTATTCCCTCTGGGTTGTATATGCCATTGGAAGAAACTTCTTTTTCCACATTTAGTGCCTTCGTAGTCAGAATCCGATGCACTGTGCAAGAGCTGACAGTCCTGCCCGATTTGTTCAGAATTTTGAGAAGGGTTTTGCTACGAGTTTTGTGGTATACATAGAATCCAAGACTAGTGTGTTTTGACGTTTCTATTTTTCCAATTTAAAAAAGAATGTGTTGAGTCAGGTTCAAGACTTTACGGTCCACATCTGGAGTAACGGCATATCTATCTTTATATTCTGCTGAAGGCTGATTCATGTCACCGACGAGGAAGGCCAATAAATTAAACAGCACGGAGGAATCATAGAGCTGGCAAACTCTGAAGATGTTTTCATGTCTTCTTTATTTTGGCCGAGAACTTTGGCTGTCTCTTTTATTTTATTTTGAAGTCTCATGGCAACATAACAGAAGCTCCTCAGATCGTCACGATCTGAATATGAGCCCGAATTTGATCGCATTCTCATGCTGCTTCTTCTGCCATATGAATCGTTAATAGTAATTAATTCACTAGACGCAGTTACCGAGGAAAGGGAGGGATCGTCACTTTCTCCAGAAGATACATCACTAGACGCAGGTACCGAGGAAAGGGAGGGGTCGGCACTTACTTCAGAAGATACATCACTTTCAATAGCAAAAACTGAGCCTTCTGCCTTCTTCATCAACAGGCCGAGTTTCCAGCCGAAACTTTGTCCTTCAAATACAAATAGATCATTTGTCCTTGATTTGCACCATTTGTCATTTGGCACCGATTTGCGGGGAATCACCATATTTATTCTTCATCCTAATGGTCAAATATTTAAGGTCTGATTTGCACAATTGAACACCAGAAGAAATAAGTAAACCTGAAAACCTTCTTTCAGTTCCAGGGAAGAATACATTCTTCCTTTCATAAGCCGGGGGTATATGGTTTGAAGGAGCTCCTCTGCTATAGCTTCTTTGATTATGAGACCGTTTTTGAGCCAGGTTTCCTCTTTAGAAACCGAAGCATACACTTTTGATGGTACTTTGCCTCCTTGGTAATCAGATTCTGGCCCATACACCTTGCAAGAAGCTGTGGATCATCTTGCCAAAGCGTCTTTGCATGTTCTAAAATGTTCCACTGGCGGTTTCCTGTCCTTGCCTGTAGCACATTGAGACTCTTTTTCTTGGTGCTACCTTTCTGAGTACAAAACAAGCAGCACAGTTTATAATCAAAGTCACTAGTTACACACACTGATCGAGTAAGTTTAGTTGGAGTGATTTCCACTGAATTGAGAGTATCCTCCTCAATATCCTTATGAAATTTGCAGCTATAAAATATCTGACGACACTGCCTATGCCAGAATAGATTTATTACATCGAAGTCAGGTTTCTGGAACTCTTTTTAAATGCTTGATATTTTATATTGCAGCTACAATTTTCACTTAATATTTTTTTTAACTCTTGAGACATCTGTTATTGTGTGCAAAGCTGCTTCATTTTTATCATTGAATTGACAAATAATACATATACAAAAGTCTATGTGCTTAGTTGTTTTCGGGCTGTAGATGCTTGGTAGCTTGTTTATAGCGAGTCGCTTCATCTCTTTCTCCTAAAAAGTTAAAAAAAATTAACAGTGACTACAGGAAAATGACCTAAAATAAAAAATAAAAAAAGGTGCCTGTTTTTCGATGGTTATCCAGTATAATTATGTTTCAAAAGAAATACATACATAAAACTAGGTGCATTTTTTGAGGATTCTTAAGTCATCCAGTCAACCGATCTATTTGCAGTACAAGCCACATTTCAGCATTCCTTCCAGTTCACCCGTCAAAAGAAAAACTGCTTATTTCTGAATTTTTCAGTGTGGAATTGAAATTTTGAAGAATATTTAACTTTTAAAGATAGAAGAATGACCTATCCAGGAGCCATGGACGTCTTTACTGATGCTTCAAAAAGTGACAAGGTTGGAGGTGTGTTTTGGATACCAATGTGGAATGTCAAAGAACTTTACCGTCTCCATGAAAAAATGTTAATTTTGACACTGAAGTGTTTGCTCTACGACAAGCAGTATCATTTCTATATTAAAAATGAAAACGCGGCGATAAAGTTAGAATATGTACAGACTCTAAAAGTGCTGTTTAAAAGAATTCAGTGATGGAGCGAATCAATCAAGAGAAGTGATTTCATGCTTTGTAGCCATGCAGCAACTGCTTTCTAAAGGAATAGAGCTATCGCTTCATTGGATACCGGGTCACAGGAAAATCGAGGGTAATGAATAAGCTGATTTAGCAGCAAAAATGGCCGCCAGTGCAGACATGCAAATAATGCAAACAAAGACACCAACAATAGTATTCCAGATAGAAGAAATAATGCAGCAGATAAAACAGTTTAGCTTTGAAGAAAATAGAAATCTCTCTGGAGATCTTTTGATTACAAAGAAGACCAGTAGGAAATTTGAAAATAAGTTATATGAAAGTTTATCAAGAGAAGATGGAAAAATCACATTTTGACTTAGGTCACAACATGCAGCTACAGGATCATATCTTTCTCATTTCTAGGGAGAAGATCCGAATTGCATCTATTGTGGTCAGATAGGGACCTTAGCACACTTCATCATTCATTGTGTCCGCACAGAATGTTACAGGACAGACATTAGAAGGTTTATGAGAGAGCATCGAATAAAACTATATGAAGAATTACTCGGAGGAGCATTAGCTGAAGAACAATCGGTTGAAAGTATAAATTTAGTTTGTGAATTTTGGAGATTGATTGGTAGAAAAAGGACGTTGTAAACTTTTCGCAGCGAATTGTGAAATTCCAATTATGGAAGTGTATGGACCCTGAGATGTTAAAACACAGAAGGGGTCTTTCGGCGATTCACTTCACTTCACTTTATTGATAGAAATTAAGGTCACACTCACCATACAATGATACTCAATAAAATTCATTAGTCAGCAAAATCCCATGAGCTCTGGGGTCATCCTTTACTTGTATCATCCATCTAAAAGGCCTTCTTTATTGGAACCAGAATGCTCTATAGCTTTTATTGACATAAATCAAGGTCTCTCTGAGCATAGAATAGTTACCAAACCAAATTAAATACTGACTTTTTGAAATTTAAAAATTAAGTCTCATGCTAATTACTGCTTCTTGGACAACAAATTGGGTTGTCAGGATTAAAGTCTGAACTAGTCACAGTTTAATCTGATCTTGTGCTAAGCTTTGTTAAAGTATACCTTGTACTTAAACGAAAGCAATTTCAAATGAAAGTGTTCACAAAGAAATTATTATGATTTCAATTTTCATGCTCAGAATCAAGAGTAGGTCGGTTGGACGGAGATGTTTCCTTGGTTCATTACGTCTCAATAAGAACTTAAGTAATGTTTCTTTAACATTTAGTTACTTTAGAATAAAGCTATATTTTACAGGAAAAATACATAGAAAAAAAGAATCTAAAAAGAGCGCCTTCAGTTTATCCATAGTTACCAAAAATAAACTTATTGCAAAAATGAATTATATAAATAAAAGTATTTCTTTCAGATTTAGTTTGCTTTTAATAATGTTATATTTACCAAGCTGAGTGGCTTCTGAGCATTTCTCAGAAATACAGCCCAAAAAGTCAGAGTAGGTGATACCCTCAGAGTAGTCAGAGTAATGTGACCAGTAAAGAAATTCAGGGGAGTGTCCTTGGAACACTTCTCTTCATGCTTTTCATCAACAGTACAGGCATCGCAACCACAGCCAAAAAATATACGCAGACAATACCATGCTGTACAGATTGGTATTGTTTACATTTACATAGAAATGTAAATTTTCATTTCTATGTAAATGTAGACAATACTAATCTGTACAGCTTGGTATTGAAGCTTCACCTGGTAGGCGAGCAAAAATACAGCCTTGGTCCGACCAAACGTTCTTTGCTCCGAGCTTATCTCTGGCACTGTCCAGGATAATCTTGCGCTGCTACGTGAGATATTCATTCACAAATACACCAGATTTCGGTAGCTTAGACTTCGCTTTCAAGACAGTATGCGCAACATCTTTGTTAGAAAATTTAACAATCACAGGGGCAACTCGACTTTCGTCACTAATCTAAGCTGTAGGGTTAGGTAAACGAAAACGTTGCATAGAAAGAATTTAGTGTCTCATAAGAGCACTCAAGCCCATCTTGTCCTTTATAATATTGTGCATTGTTACTTCAAGGTCAACACCAGGGGCCTGTTTGACCCCTGCAAATACACGGGAATCAAGCTGAGCTTCTTGTTGATGCTCGTCAAGTCTATATTTCATTTTTGCAATACGATTTTCCAGCGACTCTATTTGAGCTCTTAACCCCTTAAGTACTTTGCCAATCTTATAAAATTTTCTATTGTATTCGACTGATAATCCATCATAAACTTGGGATATTATCTGTTCAGCAGTACCTGGGTTGATACTATTTTTTGTGTTGACCAATTTCCCGATGTCCTTGAGCATATTTTGCTTTGTTTTTGCTAACTCCTGTTCCGTAGAAACTAACTTTTCAACAAGAACAGCTACCGATGGTTTTTCAGAATTTGAGCCAGTTTGAGCGGAGGGAGCTTTTTTAAATACTGTAAGCAGATATCCGGGAAAATCTCCAGCTCCTGAAATGTCTTGTTAACGCTCCGTTCTGTTTTATGTCATATTTCTTTAGACTTTTCCGCATAGAGAACTAAATTTACTTCTAAGACTGTCTGAAGATCATGGGATCCATAACAGAAAACTAGAAATTTTGATGGTTTTTCTGATTGGGTGTTAACGTCTACAATTCTTACTGGCCAAAGCGGGTAATTTCTGAATTTTGCCAACGCGAAGTCCCCTTTCTTAAACTTGCTCATTTCAAACTTCAAAACTGGCTAACTTAACTTAAAAAAATAAGAAGTCAAACATCAAATTTCAGACCTGCTAGAAATTTCTACCGTACTCTTATATCCAAAGCTGCTATCCAGTAAACCACAAAATAGTCAATAACAATGTGTTATAACACTGTAATAAACAGCAATCCAGTTCAAATACGTTAATTAAATATAACCAGAAACTGGTTTTTCACATAGGTAACTCTCCAAGTACGCAGAGAGTTGTTCACTGAATGAATGCTACTGAAATACTGAGATACTTCGCGATATATATTCAGAACAATCTCCACTCCGAACTTTTTTTTCTTTAAAATCTCGTACTGGGAAAGTAGTGGTAATTTCTCTTGAGAGATATTTCATGTTAGGACAGTGCTCGCGCCTCTAGTGCGTCATAGAAGGCTCAAATGTCATAATGTGTTTTCTAACGAGCATTCTGTGTGCTTCTCCATAAATCTTTGCATTCTCTCTCGTAATCATTCTTCGTTTGTCCACCATTCCACTGAGTTTGAGAGGATCTTCTTCGTACTTGCAAATAACATGCTGAATGATCTTGTCGGATTTCGGATAATCCGAAATTCGTTCGTGCGAAATTTCAGCAAAGGATTGCCAAAAACGTTTGTTTGCAGACTTGCTTCAGTTCAGAATCAACTGGGAAGTAAAACATTGTAGATCTCTTTCTGATAGAAGAATTTTCTCGCCTTCGCTATGGCTTGCTGGCTGTAATGTATGGCTAAGCCAATTGAGTTTCTCCTCAAATCCCAACGACCAAAAAGATTGATTTAGCCTTTCTCGTAGCTCCTGGGTAACAAGTGAGCACTGAAGCTTACATTTCCCAAATTACACCCAGAGAGAATGGGTTTTTCTTTGATCAAAGACACTTCTTCGTCAATCTCAATAACTGGTTTTGCAGCTAGCTGAATACGCGAACTTGTTGAAAGAGCTTGTGGACTAAGCTGATTTTGACTGATAAGTGACCTGGGCTATTCAGCTTCAGTGTCAGGTAGTCCCTCTGCTAATGGCAGGACATCCTTAGTAGCATCAGCTGATAGGACTTGGATAGAAGACAAAGTAGAAGCATTGTTCATCGAGAGAACCTGATCTTCTTGGATGTCACTTTATAACGCTGCTGACACTGCAAGACTAAGGCTGTCTAAATCGTCTCGCAAAGCATGATTGAGAAGGGGTGCAAAGCTCATATTATTCGTTTCAGCATGAATATCTGTTAGTCCGGATATTTCTATGTCTAATACTTCTCCGTTGGATGCCTGAAGCTCCGGATCCATGCGAACATCATAGGTTTCTTGAAGTATCAGCTGCTGCTCATACTCCAAGTTCATCTCGGTTATCCAAACGAAAATGTCTGTTTCAGTTAATCGAGATTTGTTCGTGTCACTAATCTCTTTGTCGTGCAAAATTTCAGCTTCTTAATGCTCTACAACGATCCCAGTATCGTTTATATCTTGAATTGTTGACTGGTTGAAACTGGATACTTCCAGAATTTCAATTTTATCCCTAAAAGAAAAAAAAGATAGTTCCAACTCTGGAAATTGCTACCGACCAATTGCTATTTCTAGCATTTTTGCTTACCAATCACTTCCAATTTTGCTTGCCAAATACTTCCTAACACTCAACAGCTCGAGTGTAACATTTCTCAGTCGCCTTTATTCCAAGACAACCGTCTGCCTACTCGTTGACATCCCTGCTAAACTCTTTCCAGTCCACTGACTGGCATGGAAACAAAATATACAAAGTATTTTGCCTATCTTCCAAACCAATTGGCTTCTTGTAAAAACGAATAAGGCATACGCATTAAGAACAACATAATATTTCAGTAAAAAGGACCCTCAACCCTTGATTACCCCTTGTCGTACAGTATAAGAGAATTAAACCAAGCGGAAATAGTAAAGCCAATAAATCCAACAGCACTGCAAAAGTCAGACAACTAGACTTGAGTGAACTAAGTGTTAATCGAGCAATCTTAAAGTTTAACTGAAAAGCAAGCTATTTTTGCATCATTCAACTGAATATACTTCATTCGATAGATAGATAGATAAGTGTATTCCGAAAGCCCATGGGCCATATACACACAAAAGTATAAATAAATGACAAACAAGCAAGGAAATCAAACAACAGTACAAATTAAAAACAAGCACTTGTATATTAATGAATGAATGACTCTATTTAAAGCCATTTTTCATGCCGTATACATACATATACAACAAGAAACAAACTAAATCATGTAACACTCGACTTTCAAATAATAAGACCATGCTGATGGATTATGCTGATTGCGTTAAGGGATTTTTTTCACTTTTTGCTCTAATTCAGAATATCTACAGTCGCCGTCACAGCGCAAAATTCTACTATTACGAGGGAAATTGGAATCTCAGTGCAAACGGTTCTTTTCTGTGGTCAGTTTTCTTTAGGAAGTTGGCACATTGTGTGAACGGTTTTTTTTCGCGAATTGTTTTTGTGAACTGTTAAATAGTTGCTTTTGGTGATACAACATTGACAAAAGCTGCTTTTGTATAGATAGAAATAGATAAATAGAGATTTGTGCAGATAGAGCTTTCACAAACCAAAGTGAAATTCCACTATTCTAGAATTATTCATGAATAGCTGAAAAAAAAACAACAAAGTAATGCATTTGCATCGGGTCTTCAAGCATCTTTAAGTAAATAAGTCATGGATACCTAAATTTCCAATCACTTTCCTTTTCAGTTAAACTTTAACAAAGACAAATCAGTTTTCTCCTTACCCTTTGAAGGCTATGTCACGAGCCATTTGAACGATGGTCCGAGCTGTTTGAGACATGTTCCTTCACAAAGCTTTGGATGAGCTAAGACAAGTTCACTAAACCTAAACAGTACTGACTTAGCTCTACAATTGAAACAGACGAACGGTGCTATAGTACCCGACTGAGAGAGACGTATATCAACCAACGTTTATAATACGATCATTTGAAACAGACGGTGCATTTTCATGGTAAAAGACAAAGACGTATATCCATCCACTTGACAAAAGAATCAACTTTGGTTGGGTTGAGGATATATGTCTTTTTCAAACAGAAAAGTTGGTAAAAGCAAGAAAATTTGTGGATATACTTCTGTTCACAAAAAATCAACTTCTAAACCGTTTAACTTCGACAAACATAGATGGCACCAATGGAAAGAACGCGAAAATTTACCATAGAAAGTACTAGTATCTCAATTTGTTCCAAAATGGCGTTTACTTCTGTTTCACAAAAAAACGGCTGAGTTAAACGCCATATTCATGGCATTAGAGTACTTCAAGAATAATGAATTTATGATTGTAGATTTGCAAAATATTATAGTTTATTCTCACTATTTATCAAGCCTACAGCTGCTTTCTTTACCTTCTCAGTATAAGATGGATATTTACACATTTCATTGTCTTAGCATTATTGAAAATCTTTCATCAAGAGGAATAAACACTTGTCTCCAGTGTGTTCAAAGCCACTCAGGTATTTGGTAACCACAAAGCGGATGGAATTGCAGAAAATGCTTTAAATTTTGACCAGCCAAGTGGGAGACCAATCCCGATTAGAAATATTTACCACTGGAGATTATCAGAGGTGCTGTTAAATAAGAATAATACAATCTCAGCACCTTTTCCCGATAAGCACATTTCTAAGATTTAACATAGAATTTGTTCTGACTCAAATGGAATTTTCAGGCGTTTTCATATCAGTTCCCTCAATCCCTATCTTAATTGGTTTATTAGCAGGGCTGCCAATTTTTTTATTTTAGGGAGTGTGTCACATTTTTTCCAAAAATGTGTTTTTTTGTCATCTCAGATTCCATAATGTGTCACAAAATGTGTCATATTTTTTGCTACAAGTGGTATTATATTTAATTGTCAAATCTTTATTTAGAGTTTAGAATATATAATCTTTATAAAATCAGTTCAAGAATGAGTAAACTTAACCTTAAACTATTATCTTGGGATCGACACGTTTTTATGATATCATGAAAGTAATAGGAACATTCGATTAGATTAATGTTAAACACTAAGAATTTGTGTCTGGGCGGCCAACGAGGCAAGTTTACATTTATAAAAGTTTTAGGGACAATCAATTCCGAAAGTAAATTAACGACTTTTCGCATGACATCGTAATCGTAATCGGCTATGCTTTAGTTGACACCTTCAAAAATGGTAAAATACAAGACCACAGTAGGTGAGTTTGAGCTTTTTAGTTTGCGAGCATAAAACTTGTCCGAGACCTGGATTCAATCGACAAGAAATTCGTAAGAATGAAGTATAACGCCTGAACACGCTTGTTTTTGTTTTAACATGCTTTGTGCCTACTTTTCTTCTCTTGTACAGTATGTCACTTTGACTCGGCAATCGGAACTTAGTTCCCAGAAAAAACAGTTATAACTATCTGTCTATCAACTTGTCTGTGGTTCATTGTGCCCTTATTGATCCTTAGCTTGAACCAACAATACTACTAAGCCGTCTTCCTGTCTTAATGCTTACAATCGTACTTCTAATGGACCTAGAGGCCGAGGAAAAATGTAAGCCAAAATCAATCGCATATTTGTACTATAAATTATAGATGAATATCAGATATATAAGCACTGAACAACTTGGTAACCTCTCACATACAAACCCCTCTCCCCAGAACTTCAAGTATATTCTACCCTGGCTATATCTAGGGCTTATTGGTCTCTTCTTCTTTCTCCTTGTACCAGGTCATAAAATTTTTCCGCATATTGGAAGGAATTTCCCAGTCGTGTATGGAACCTGAGGTACGAGAGACCAGCTGCTTTGCAGCTGGGAGTCTATCGTGTCGAGAAGCAAACTGTTCCTGAGTTTCGTTTTTATATTTGATAGAACTGAAAATTGACATTCTGCAGCTGCACTGGAATGCGGAAGAGCACACAGATTTAGCATGAAAAGGGACAGCTCTTCAAACTGTGGCTTGCCTTGAGCATCTTTCGCATTCAATAACGTCTTCCAAAAGATCGAAGGACACATTTCAGTTCCCAGGGTTCTGATAATATCATCCCTGCGCTCACTCATCAACATCCACTGAGTCTCTATTAAATTCCTTGGCCTTTCCACTTCACCTTCATGTTTCCCAAGTAAGCTGCTGAACCGACCAGTCAGTCCCATTAGAGTGTCAACTTTTCCGCTCAAAGCAGTCACTGGGTCTAAACAAGGCAGAGCTTTTAAAGTGGGATCAGAATGATCAATTAATTTCCTCATTTGTTTGATAACTTCTACAAGGAAGTTCAGGCAGTTCAACCTAAACTGTTTGAAATCATTCAAGGGTATCACATCCTTGTATTTCAGCACGTGTATTTCGGTATTTGGACCAAAAGAAATCTCGCAGATTTCCTTGAAACAGCCTGAGATCATGGGTATGGCAAAAGCATCATCATTCTCTAAGATATCAGTTTTGACAAAAGACTTCATGATAGACTTCATGGTTGCCCTTGAGCTGGAAAGGAGTTTGTGAATGCGAGTGTCACTACTCTGGAACTCCAAATTCAAGCAATTCATCTTGTTGACCTTTTTCATCATTTTTAAGTGAAACAAGGTAAGGTTAGAATGAAGTAATCTTGTTTGAAAATAGAAATATGTTCAGTTAGAAATTTTGAAGCTATGTTTATTTACTCAATATATAAGCCATTCAACTAGCTTCAATCTAGTATTTTTGTCATATTTGTTGGTGCCTTTTTAAGCCAGATGGATTATTCTGAAGGAAAGACTTCTTTGTAAATTTGTAATCTTGTCCGGGGTGGGATACCCCTCCTTTACTCTTAAAAATGTGAGTTGCTGCTTATGCATACAACTTTGGTAAACTGCACACTGTTTACTTTTTACTATTAAGTACGTAACAGTTGGCTACATCACATACTCAATCAAGCAGCCAATTAGGTTCATATATTCAACGTGCATTTTGATTTGAAATTGCCACCTATGGCTGTTTATTTCCGTGGTTTAAATTTTAAATATGGTGATGGCATCGGTACTTCAAAATACGTACCGAGAGTATTAGTGAGGCTCTGGATTCCTTCCTGAAAGCTTCATTCTACTAATACAGTAATTTCAAGATTAGGAAGATATTTAAATATTTGTCAAATCAGCTATTTAAAATCAGATATTTAATTATTTGTCACCCAACACAACAAGAAGCCATTTTGAAAAAAATTCATAATTTCAGCTAGAGGTATCCCTTGATTTTTATTCTGGCTGGTAGAACCACTTTCAAATTTTAAGCCAGAATAATAAAAGCAAACACAGGTGACAAGTACATTTTTTTATTGATTTAGAATATTCTTTTTAGGCTTTTTATTCTAAATTCTGTTTTGTAACAAAGATTCAATTATCTTATTATTATTGTTAATCTGTTTAATTTTTGCTAGTTTTGATAGAAGGTGACAGGCGAGCCCCTGAATCGGTCCATTCTTGTGGAGCAATGTTTATACATTATCTTGTTTGGGTTATCCTACAATGCTGATATGACTCAGTCTTCCAGAGAATTTTTTCCAATGAATTGCTGGACTGCATAGAGGCAGTCCAAAAAGGTGCCTGTGAATAAAGTTTTCAAAGAATATAAAACCCCTTATATCTTCCTTCTTTAGAAATTGTATTTTCCAACACTGCCCTCTATAACCCCTGAATAAATTTGGTTCCATGCAAATCTGTTCCTTTGGGGCTTGTGATAGACATTTTTTGAAATTATATATCTTATCTTAAATTCACTTTTACCAAGTGAATTGGCCCGCCATTTTACAGTCTCTCCTCCCTGGTTCTACAATATATCCTTCCGTTTCTAATTTTCACAGAAAAATACAGAAGACTTATCCCTCTACGTACTTAATATGCGACATAAGTAAATTCTCCTCTTCTCACCCTACATCCCCAAACGAACTGTTTGAAAGAAGTTTTCTAGGGGCTATTGCTAATGGTGTCTATCTCTTATAAAAGCCTAGCCAAATAATGTGTTATGATTTAAAAAGTAACATAGAGTTAATATAAAATTAATAAAAATTCAACGTTCAGATCATAAATAAAGATCTTAGCTTTTGACTATGTAAAAACAAAAATCTGATCAAAATTAGGAAAGATTGTAGCAGTAAAAATGGGGCTGTTGATTTACAATAGTATTATTAGAAATATTGTAAATTGCAAAGTTTGGGACCAAAATAAAACCTTTATTTTTCAAGTGAAGAAGCAAAAAGAGTATGGGAATCCCTAAAACAAAAATTTGGGGAAGAGAGGAGAAGCCAAAAGGGGGAAAGTGGTTATGGAGGTTGCAAATAAAAAAGTAATGGCGTTTGTTCAAACTTAGGGAATTTGTTTCAGATTATATGGCTGAAATAAACAGAAAAGAATTTTCACTGCGTTACCTAGTTTTCGAGGTTTTGAGACTGACTTTTCTATTGTTGATAACAGCTATGAAGCTGGAAGTGTACAAGAAACCATGTATACCTGTAGAAGAAACCATGAAACTATGATGCTGGAAAGGCTGTTGAAACTGGATACAAGTGCTGATTTTGATGAAGAAACAGTTGACAGTACTTTAGAGTCAATTTTGTCAGGTAGATCAGACCCAATAAAGGATATACCCAATAAAAAAACACCAAAAAGTATTGAAAAGCAAAAAAAGGCCAATTAATACTAACCCTAAACCCCAATAACGGATGTGAACAGTAATCAAGGACAAAAAAGAAAGATTAATGATGAGACTTCATCTATTTATGAGCAAAGGCCTGAGATGACAAATAAAGCTATGCCTCAAATTGGTGCTGCCTCAGCTGCTTCGCAGACCATGGAAAGGGCAGAGACTCTTTTAAAGGGAAGTGAGGAGAAGAGAGACAGGGCATTTTTCTTTGGCCAATTTGTTACAGCAAAATTGAAAAAGTTCAATAACAAGCACAGATCATAATTGAAAAATAATAAATGACATACTTTTAGAAGAAGAGGTGAAAAATTTAGACCAAGAATAAAATAATTATAACATTATTAGCCAAATGTGATTCTTTCTTATGGTTTTTACTTCTTCTTTGTATTAAATTTGGTATCATTTGTCCTAGTCTTTTTGAAAACTAAATATTCTGTCAGTTGGTACATAAATGTTAAAAAAACCCTCTTCCAAATTTCTAAATTTTAACAGTTTGCTATTCTACACTGCATATACCAACAACATAGATTTTTGTATTTTCTATATAGTACTACAATTTCTTTTACCTACTTCTGACAAGGCTAAAAAGTAAATCTGAAGTAGTAACATTTCAAATGTTTTACATTTTACGTTTTAACTAGGAACACAAAGTAGTATAGTAAATTGTTTTCTTGAATCATTTTGCCCCTTTTTAGATTTTAGATTGTACCCTACACAGTAGGATTTGATTAATAGAACTTGTTTTTATCATACAATCATGTTCCATGAACTTATAAATAATAAAATAAACACAGCTGAACTAAGGTCACCTTTTAAAGGTTATAATAATCTTTATTTATTTTCAAACTTTTCCTTGCTGAGCATGTTTCCCGGAAATGCTTCCTGGAGATGAGCTAAAGTATTTACACATAGAGTCACGAATCCGTATTGCATTTTCACTGAGGTGACTGGAAGCCAATCCACTGTTTATATCTGTAAAATTTGCTAGGTTAGATGCATCACTCTTCCAGCCCTAATGAGACACATCTCCAGAATTAACTGAGTCTGAAATGATGTAAACAGGCATTCCTGTGCCACTATCACAGTTTATTTGATAGTTGTGGAGACAGCTTGCTGCTTTAATTACTATGGTAACTGTTAATGGTTTAAGGTTTATGGGCTGGTGAAATACCCTCCACTTTGAAACAAATATTCCAAAGGTGTTTTCAATAACCCTTTGAGCCCCAGATAATCTATAATTGAAAATGCACCGCACTACATTGAGGGTTCTTCTACCATAAGGGCTTGCCAAATATGGCTTAAGGGGAAAGGCTTCATCTCCAACAAATTGAAATGGGTATTTGAAGACACTTTCTCGTAGATTTGTAGTGGCTGTGGCCCAGGCTAATCAATCATACCTTCATTTAGAGCAGCTCCTATTTGAGAAGATGAATATATTCCAGAGTCACTTTCACTTCCATAGCCTCCAATGTTAACACAAGTAAATTTATAATGGGCATAACATATGGCAAATAGTACAACAAAGAAATAATTTTTATAATTGTAGTATTCAGACCCACTGTTTTTAGGTGCCTGTATCCCAACATGCTTTCCATCCATAGCTCCAACAAAATTAGGAAAGTTCCATTTCAGGTAAAAATCATTGCTTATATCCCTGAATTCATCCTTAGCTGGAAACTTCAGATAATCTGGTTCCTATATTTCTACTAGAGCCTGGCATGTATCTCTTATGATAGTGCTGCAGGTTGACTTTCCAACTCTGAAGGCAGCACTAAGTGTTCCAAAACTGTATCCCTCTCCTAAGTGCATGAAAATATATGTAAAGAATTAGCTTTCCAATTGATAATGTAAGAACACTAAGCAGGTCAGGTCATTTAAACCATCTAACAGGAAATAGGAATGCAGCCAAAGACAAGAAGCAAGAAATGCTTAGTGTTACATTTTTCCGAATAATTCAAATCAAACTTCTGTTTTATATATTTTTGGAGAATCCAATAAAAGAAAAACATTACACTTCTTATGAAACAAGTTTCAGTGAGCTTCTAGTTTTTCTAGTAAGAAACCCTTAACTTGAGCTCTGTGAGATTGTTTTCAACTCTACTCTATTTAAAGATTAATTTGAAGCAGCTTATAAATTTTTGATTATGTCATTCCTTAATTTGTCCTAAAGTATTAGATCTTAAGATTTAAGGATCAAACATAAAATTCAAGTTGTGATCTTGTGATTTGTTACACTTTGTTTCTCTGAAAACTGAAAATTGCAGTTGAGATAGCTGATATTGCTGCATCAGTAAAGATGAGTTTATAACAAACCAAGTCTACAGGACTTCTAGTTGAGTAGGCAACTAAGGTTGTTTTTATTAGTTGGGTTTTGCCAACTGGAAAATTTAACAAGAATCACAATGGGCTGACCAAAATTTTTGGGTTGACTTATGACCAGCAAGATCCACTGAACTAGTAGGTAAATGGTCAACTGAGATGTTTTCACCATGTCTCATCTTTGCTAATTTGGAAAGATCCCTTAGAATTGTACCAGGGCAGCTAAGACTGTTACATTGGCTAATTACCTAAATATCTCACCTTAGGATGTGTCAAAGTTGATAAAACTAACAAATCTGGAATATTTATGCAATGTCTTTTAAATATGTCACTTACTTAAAGCAATTATTGGCCACATTTACAAAGGCAAAAGCTAAAGAGTAAATCATTACTTTGTACCTTAAATGCATTGTCTGCACAGATCCCCTGCTGACATTAACTGAAAAATTTAAAATCCATTTTATCTCCAATCTTTATTTGTCCAAGCACAGATTCTCAATGACTATTGTATATTATTTGTATTATATACTTCCAGAATTGTTGAGAAAATTTGATCATAAAAAGGTGCAAACCTAGAATTTTCTAATTTTCATGTAGGATCATAAAGCAACCCTTAAAACAAAGTAAACTATAGATAATATTTATGTTTTGTTACTTGTGCCCTAATTTTGATTTGATCAAATTATCTATGTTTTTGATATTGCTGATTTTGTTAAGGCCTATAAGTAGGAATATGTTAAACGCATTTTCTACCATCCAAGTAAACCAGCATATTTTTAATGGGAAATAAGTTTGCATTAGTGCCGCTAGAGCCAAACTAGAGCCCTTTCAAAGTTTCACTTTTGTGATAAGTATAGAAACAACTATGGGACTGAAGACTTGATCTATTGAAAGTTAGGTTATTTTTTCAGTGAAACTTTTATCAGAATTTCATATTTGAGGGATAACATGCAGGCTAAATCATATTTGACAGCAGGGAGAGTAAGTGATGTGAAAGTAGGTAAAACAAGAGCTGTATGTCTATGTTATAATATAGATATAAATAACCATATATATCTTAAAAGACAGAGTAAAATAAAATATTCCACCTTTTAATGAAAAAGCCCATTATATGAAATATTTGGTAGAAGCCGTCACGAAATAAAACAAAATAAATAAACATGAGTCTCAAGAATCGGCAAAAAAGAGCAACTGGAACGAAACACCTGAAGAAAGTGTAATTGTCTTTGCGGGGATGCCATTTGAGGATGCTCCAATTTGAAAAATCAGAATGTCCTGAAGACTTCGGTAATATTTTTCTTGAATTGCTTTTTGTATTTTCATTGGGAATTACTTTTCTTTGTATTTCCATTGAAAGAATTGAAAAAAAAATTGCGTCCCCTATTTTGGAGGGGAACGATCCAATAAGACTACCAAAATTAATTCTCCGAGTCAAGACATACTCCTGGCATGGCTTTCTTGCGAAAATAACAAACTTTGAAATGATGAAAATATCAAAAAGAAACTATGAATGAATGAACGAATGAGCTTTATTACGTGTGAAAGTATAAAAAACACAAAGTACCGAGTATTATAAATAAACAAAAACAAAAACGATAAACAGCGAAAAAAAAAATCAAACTAGCAAAAGACAACATGGACTAATTCACCAGTATCAATATGGAAAAAAGGCTGCAGGGGGTCATAAACGTGAATAAAGGTGATAGTCTTTTAACATAAATCATCACTGGAAGACCGAATCCGAGAAGGCACATCTATAAAACAGAATCGAGCAATTATTTTTTTGTTTCGGTGCCATATAGGAAGCCGGAGGAGGAATTTGCAATATCTGAAATAAGCCGTACGTAGAGTATGTCGATCTTTCTTACGAAATAGATGAGCCATGCCAGATAAAAACAAAAGCACAGGGGCACAATAAGCGTTATAAATCATGCACAAACCGTTGCGGTTGTAACGGCTTTTGTTTGGGGATATTTTTCCGTAAGCAACGCGTAGGTTTTTTACGGCTTGATTCACTAGGGATGAACAGGTAGTGGAAAGTGTTGGGCCAAAACACAGTTGGGCCAACTAACTAAAGAAGAACATGGTAGAACTGCAGTCCCAGCAACGAATGGGGCGACCCCATAAGGGCTATTAAAACAAATAAACTCGCATTTAGACGCATTAACTGACAATCCAATCTTAGATAGTCTATTAGTTAATATAGTAAAATTAGAAAGCAATCCACGGCGAGTCCGGGCAACAAGAAGAACGTCATCTGCATATGTAATAGAAGACAAATCAATATTACCGTAAAAAACAGAACTTCTAAGGGAACGCAGGTACAATGCAAGCACGCATTCAAATATATTAGGAGACAATACGGCATCTTGCCGAACTCCCTTATTAATTTTTATCGGGTAGATATTTGGCCATTCCAGTTAACATGAATCTTCGACTTTGAATACCAAGAAGACAATATACTTAGTACGGAGGGATTAACACCTGAAGACGCAAGAGAAAATGGAGCCCGAGAGTGCACAATATTGTCGAAAGCTCCAGAAATATCAACAGTAAGACAGTATAAAGACATTTTAGTTTTTACGGCATCTTTCATGAGTCGGCTTAAAACATGATGTGCATGGGAGCAACAGAGACTTTTCCGAAAACCAAATTGAAAAGGCTTAAAATCACAATCCGACTCAATTTGTGGTAGTAACAAATCTTCAAGCAACTTACTTAAGAAACACGATACTGTAGTGGGACGATAATTTACACATGACGTGGGGTCCTTGCCTCGCTTTTGAATAGACGTTACACGGCCACAAAGGAAACTATCAGGAACAAGCGACTGTGCTAAGCAAGACTGGAAAAATATTTGTAGATGGTTAAGTAAAGCAGGACAATCATAAGCAAACAATCGGTAAGGCCATCACCATCAAGGCTATTTAATCGCTTAATTTTTCTTAAAGCGCGGCGAATTTCAGATATTGCTACAGGCTGGACGTGAGCCTGCAGGAGACGGTATAGTAAAAGCGGTTTAAGCAAGTTATAATAAAAAAACTGAAGAAAAATATTAAATACACTGAACACACACTTATAATGATCAACAAAATTAGCTAGCTGGAGACAAGATAGGGTAGATGGGGAATATTGTTCACTATTAATGACCTTATTCCAGGAGGCCTTATCGGTGGGGCCTGGCCATGTATTCAAGCCTGCTCTCTTCAAACTCGCTTTATATTTAAGTTTACACTTTTGTTTCACAGAGAAAACAGCTCGAGACGATGGTCGGTCATATGATATCCACATACGTAGCCAAAATTTGGCTTTTTGTTTAGCACGTTTTACTTCCGGATCAACGTTCCAATTAGGTTTTCTTGTACCAATCCGAACTTTATCCACAGGCACTGCAGCTTTGGAAGCTGATTTAAGGCAATGGACAATTTGATAATAATAGCAATTTAGGTCAGCTCCACTTGAAGGTGAGGAAACTGAAGTTTGCAGCAGGTGATATGGCACTTTTATGGTCGACAGTAAAGCAGTTAGTGTAGCAAGGTATAGTGGGACATTAGCACGATCCCAGTTCAACTTCGTATGCCACTTCGGCTGATCCGAAAGTGTTTTGCCAGATAGCTCGCAGGACAAATTACAGCTAAGAATAAGGTGATCGTCATCAATCTTCTCTTCGTTCACCCTGACAATCGATGATATTAAGCTGGAACTGGAAGAGATTACTTGATCCAGGTTCGATTTTGAACAGCCTCTGTTATGAATACACGTAAGGGAGGCTCTTAACTGCGACGTGATATATGCTAGGAAGTGATTCTAGCAAGAGGATTTACCTATCGGAGGTACCAAGAATGTCACAGTTAAGGTCACCAGCTAAAGCCAAATTTAGGTCTTTCAAACGTAGACTTTCGAGTAGAGAATTTAAACAGGAGCAACATTTAGCGAAAGATGTGAACGACGCTATAGAACGTTGATCGCAAGGTAAGAAAACATTTATAAAAGCGATACTATCAAATTGAATCGCTAAGATGTTATCATCACAATGAATCACAGAGGGCTTTGATGGGGAACAGAAGAAAATTGCTTGGCCACCGGAAGGGCGGCTTCTAGTTTTCTTGGGCTCTTGCGAAAAAAAATGGTTGACAGAAGATCGCTTTAGGCTAGAAACGTTTGATTTGGTCAAAAGATGTTCTTGCAAGAACACTATGTCATTGACTAATGATTCATTTATTAACAAGTCTTTGTCTTTTGTGACGTTAATATTGAGAGAAGCAAAACTGAAAATAGTGGCTTGGTTCATTTTGAACCAATCACTGGTCACTGATCATTTTTGATCACTGGGCAATTCATACTATTGGAAACATGAGCTTCGCCGCAGTTGGCACATTTTGGAGCCTCTAAGCAAGGACTGTCTTTAGTATTGGAATGGGATCCAGAACATTTAGAGCACTTCATATCATACGGGTTACATGGGCAGTGAGCTAACGAATGATGGATACTTTGGCATCTAAGACACCGTCTTGGCAGTTCTTTGTATTCTGATATTTTAAAAGACTCGTAACCCAGGCGCAGACCTGTAGCGATTGCAGATTTTAGTGCAGCGGAATCAAGGAACTCTAAACGGAATGTATGAGAAGAGCCGATCTGGGTGGCCTCAACAAGACCAGGAATAGCTGAGATGAGTATACTCCTAGAAACACTATGGGGAAGTCCCCTAATTACTCCAAGAGGTTTACGATCAATCGCTTTAGCAAGAATATTTGGATAGCTCGCAACAGCAGATGCGGAAAGAGAATTACCGGAAACTTTATCCCCCATAACAACAACCAATCTTTTCCTTACCGGATCGGACTTTACCGACATAATTCCGTCATGCACGGCGGAAGAGTCAAGCTTTTCCTTGCGAGAAACGGGGTCTCTTAGTACTGGAGGTGGATATTTAAGAACGAAGGCTCACGAGGGTTTGCGATTGGTACCCTTACTATCTGAGACCAAAGAACTATTTATTGACGTTGCTGGACTATTGAGTGCGATTTTAGCTGATCAAGGCACTGGTTGACTTTGGCGGTAAGGATAGAATAAGCTGACGCCAGAATGCTAGGGACTTCAGAGGGGGATTTGATCACGAACTCTGGAATATCAAAATTTTCTGCAGAGCAGCGAGAAAGAGTAGCGATAATATTCGACAATGAACTATTCTTAGCAGTGGGTCCCGAACGACGAGGCATAGGCTCATCTGGGAAGCAATTGCTATATAAAAGTTTCTTAGCGCCAAGAACATCTTCATACGGCAAAAAATCACTAGCGTATTTCACAATCGACTGATGGTCCAACCTCTCATCGAGATTGTGCTGAGCAAAATTCAAAACTGGGCAATAATAAAGCATACTGGTATTCTAATTGTCCATGATAAGCGAATTTCACTCACGGCTCGGCATCAGTCCAAAAATAGTTAAGCGAAAAAGGTATATCCACAGAGAAGTTCTCAATAAGCAAAATTATGAAATGATCCACACTGGCTAAATGAATGCAATGAGAATAAATAATAACTTATCTTTGAGTGGGGCAAGTAATCCAGTGATTTATAAGTAATCCGAATATTTTAATGCACGATTCAGATGATGGTAGTGCTGAATACTAACTCACAGCCACAATCCATAAATAATCCTTAAGCCGTAATCACATACAAGTTTATAAATTTATCTAACAAGTTTCAATTACAAGTTCAAAAGTATTTCACTCGTTATTTATTCCGAACAGGTACAGAGTTAATCCGGCTTAAATTCAATTAGTTGTTGACTGGTCAAGTACCAAAAGAGAACTGTAAACTCCAATTTTATTCTAGTTTGGCTTGCACATCCATTATTGTAAGTTTTCTTTACCAAAGCATAGCTACATTCAGAATTTGCAAACACCTTTCTTCTCTACTTCCCCCCCCCCTTCGACTAGAAAAACAGAAATTAAATTAATTTCTTCTAGTCACTGGAAAACTATTGTCTCCGCAAACATTTGTCATTCTTTTCTCCAAATTGTCAAAACTGAGTACCATATCTTGCTGTAGCACGAACTGACCAACTCTGAGTTTTCTTCTTCTTTTTTTTGATAGTTAAAGTCTCTAGGGCCCAGGAAAAAGCGAAAAGGAGGGTTATAACACTTAGTATTAGATCACAATGGAAAACTACCTTTTATCTATAGCATAAGAAGTCAATTTTGAGACTTACATTATTTCATGGACGGTGGTAAAATGTATGCTGTTAGTTAAAAAAGAGAAGGAAGAAGAAATTTAAAGCTAACTACCTTTATTAGCTCACTGATGCATTAGCTTAAAAATTATGAGCTCGAGTTTATATGTTCTGAAACTTTGGAATTGGACAAAGGCTTAACATAAGATATTATGATTTTCCAACATGGGCAAATTTTTGGGAAAGATACAACTGTAAATAAAGTAAAACTAGCACAAGGGGTTACAAATGAGAAAGTTAAGTACGAATTTTGAAAAGGAAAAAAACCTCACCAAATAAACTTGTAAAGGCAAGAAAGAATACACTACTGACTGAAAACAAATCTAATAAATTTAGGATTTGGCTAGTAAATGATAAATACCTAAATAAAAAAGGAGCTATTTTGTAATTTGGAAACTCAAAACCTAGAATATTTATTTAAGATATATTGACAGTGGTGTAATTTCGTCAAAATCCTGGAAAAGGGAGGGGGGCAATTTTGAAGCAATTTTTTCTAAATACAAGTGAAAATGACAGTAAAACTAACAAATAAGCCATTTGGTACCATAAAGGTACTATTTAGTACTTTATAGTACTATATCGATAAATATAATCTAAAAAAAACTTATCTATTTCTGTTGATACTTGAATTATGCAGATTTATCTTAGTTTTGACAAGATTTTGGAAGAAACTTAATTTCAGCTAGGGGGAGGGGGTGAACCGAGGTCTGGGAAGGGCAGTCGCCCTCTGCCCTGTAGCAACCTACGCCCCTGAGTGTAACTTAAAACACTTCCTCCGGGCTCTTGGGAGTGTTGACCCCAGAGTTTTTGTTATCTAATATTTTAACTATTTTTAAAAAATGGCTATCTTTTTTTGTATGAAGGGTTTGGAGAAAAACAACGTGGAGGGGGAGTGGCTAGTTGCCTTTAGATCTCTTTTGACTCTTAAAAAGTTAACTAGAACTTTCAATTTCCAATCAAATGCCTCTGAAGTTTATACGAGTATCCCTTCCATAAGAACCATATATGCCTCCAGGGTATAGCTTACAATGTCTGCCCCTGATCCCTGAGGGGCTGTGTTGACCACGGAGTTTTCGTTATATGATCTTTGAACTATTTTATGAAAAATAGCTGTCTCGAAGTTCTTATCTAATGGGTTTGTGGAAAAAAGGACGTAGGTGCCTAGTTGCCCTTCGATCTCTTTTGACTTAAAAATTGAACTAGAACTTTCAATTTCCAATCAAATGCCTCTCTGAAGTTTATATGAGCATCCCTTCCATAGGAACCATATACACCTCGAGGGCACAACTTACAGTGCCTTCTCTGGGCCCTGGGAGGAGGGGGTTTGTGTTGGATGCAACAGGGAAAAAGAGCCTTGGTGGAGGGGTTATTTGCCCTCCGATCACTTTTGACTCTTAAAAAGGGCACTAGAAATCCTGATTTACAATCGGTTGAGCCTCCACCGAAGTTTATTTTCATTTGAAGTTTATTTCCAAAATTCTCATTTGATGCATTTGGGGAAAATAGGGCGTATGTGTCAGGGGGGTTGGGGTGGATGCCGTCTGTGAACTTTTGACTCATAAAAAGGTGACTGAAACTTTCAGTTTTCAATTAAACGAGCCACATTCTAAGTTTATGCAACCACCACTTACATAAGAATTTTGCATGCCTCCAGGACATAACCAGTGGCGTAATTTCATCAAATTCTTGGGAGTGGCAAAGTTCAAGCCTATTTTTCTAAATCAAGTGAAATTGACATTAAAACTATAAAATAAGCCAATTGGTACAATGAAGGCCCTATTTAGAACTATGAAAGTATTATGAAGATACTTTATATTACTATTATGATAAATATATACATGAAAAAAATTTATCTATTTCTGTTGATGCTTTAATTACGTACATTTATCTTAATTTTGAAAAGATTTAGGAAGAAACTAAATTTCAGCTGGGGTGAGGGGGAGCAAATTGAGGTCTGGGAGGGGCAGTTGCCCCCCCTTTCCCATAGCAAATTGCACCTCTGAACACAAATGTTAATAAACAAAAACTTACCAGTAGAAGTTTGCATAAATAAATGTTTCGTAGAGTGTAAAGAGGAATATTGTACTGAAGATTAAGGTTCAAATAAATATAGTTTTAAAATTGAAACACTGCTTATAATTTTGTTTCCAATTTATGTCAATTATCCAAAATATGACAATAATCAAAATGGTAAATATTACCATACTCACCAGTAGCTAAGCGCAACAGAAAATTTTAAGTTACTGAGTCCTGCCTTAGAGACCGCAACCTATAAAGAAACTGAGCAATATAAACATTAAAAAAAAATCATAGTGTTAGTTTATCTGAGTCCAAAATGAGGATAATTACCTGAATTTTGGGTGACTACGTACTAATTATGTACTGTTACCTGAATTACCTACCAATCCATCAAGTAACTGAAATAAAAATACACTCATCAATTGAAAATAGACAATTATCTAGTTTAGCCTGCGCATT
Source organism: Artemia franciscana (assembly GCF_032884065.1). Taxonomy (NCBI): domain Eukaryota; kingdom Metazoa; phylum Arthropoda; class Branchiopoda; order Anostraca; family Artemiidae; genus Artemia; species Artemia franciscana. Next base: position 11,947,615 of record NC_088878.1, on the reverse strand, counting down.
AGAACCTATTCAAAAGACTGAGAAAACAAGGAAATTTGTCATGCTGCAAAATCGTTTTTTCTCCAAAAATCTTTTGTTTCAAACAGTTCGTGGTAACGAACTGTAGTAAGGAGCGATCCGGCTCAATAGTAACCAAAACTCTAAAAAATTGAATTTTGATATCAATAGCTACATCAAAAGAATCGCATTTTAATGCTGATTTTAAATATATAAGTTTCATCAAGTTTAGTCTTACCCATCAAAAGTTACGAGCCTGGGAAAATTTGCCTTATTTAGGAAAATAGGGGGAAACACCCCCTAAAAGTCGTAGGATCTTAACGAAAATGACACCATCAGAATCAGCGTATCAGAGAACCCTACTGTAGAAGTTTCAAGCTCCTATCTACAAAAATGTGGAATTTTGCATTTTTTGCCAGAAGACAAATCACGGGTGCGTGTTTATTTGTTTGTTTTTTTTTTTTTGTTTTTTTTTCCCAGGGGTCATCGTATCGACCAAGTGGTCCTAGAATGTCGCAAGAGGGCTCATTCTAACGGAAATGAAAAGTTCTAGTGCCCTTTTTAAGTGACCAAATAAATTGGAGGGCATCTAGGCCCCCTCCCACGCTCATTTTTTCCCAAAGTCAACTGATCAAAATGTTGAGATACCCATTTTGTTCAGCATAGTCGAAAATCATAATAACTATGTATTTGGGGGTGACTTACTCCCCCACAGTTCCTGGGGGAGGGGCTGCAAGTTACAAACTTCAACCAGTTTTTACATATAATAATGGTTATTGGGAAGTGTACAGACGTTTTCAGGGGGATTTTTTTGGTTTTGGGGGTAGGGTTGAGGGAGGGGACTATGTGGGAGGATCTTTCCTTGGAGAAATATGCCATGGGGGAAAAAATTCAATGAAAAGGGCGCAGGACGAATCTGGTCACGTTAGAAAAAATGTCAAGTTCAGAGCTTAATATACAATGCTGGGTGTTCGGAGCCTCTCTATTATGGAGTATAATTTGAAAATAACACAACTATACGAGCGATAAAACATATATACCACAACCATAACTCAACTAACGAAAGAACTGCTAAGAGATAACACAACTATAAAGCGAAAACAGGTGAAAACTAACGGGAATTTAAACGAACTAAGAGGTGGAAGGGGCCCAGAGAAAAAATATAATCATTTTTCAATTTTGAGCCTAACTTCCGCAAAGGAGTAATAATGTCAGAAGCCCCAAAATACCAAATTATTTTCTTTTCAAACAGTTCGTGGTAAAGAACTGTACTAAGGGGCGACCCGGCTCAATAGTAAACGGAACTCTAAAAAACGGAATTTTGATGCTAAAAGATACATCAAAAGAATCGAATTTTCACGCTGATTCTAAATATATAAGTTCCAATTAATTTAGTCTTTGTCATCAAAAGTTACGAGCCTGAGAAAATTTGCCCTATTTTGGAAAAAAGGGGGAAACATCCCCTAAAAGTCATAGAATCTTAACAAAAATCACACTATCGCATTCGGCATATCAGAGAACTCTATAGCGAAAATTTCAAGCTCCTATCTAAAAAAATGTGGAATTTCATATTTTTTGCCAGAAGACAAATCACGGGTGCGTGTTTATTTGTTTATTTGTTGTTGTTTTTTTCTTTTCCCCAGGGGTCATCGTATCGACCAGGTGGTCTTAGAGTGTCGCAAGAGGGCTCATTCTTACGGAAATGAAAAGTTCTAGTGCCCTTTTAAGTGATAAGAAAATTGGAGGGCAAATAGGCCCCCTCCCACGCTAATTTTTTTCCAAAAGTCAACAGATTAAAATTTTAAGATAGCCATTTTGTTCCGCATAGTCGAAAACCATAATAACTATGTCTTTGGGAATGACTTACTCCCCCACAATTCCTGGGGGAGGGGCTGCAAGTTACAAACTTTGACCAGTGTTTACATATAGTAATGGTTATTGGGAAGTGTACAGACGTTTCAGCCAAAAAAAAATTAATATACTAATTTCATTTCAATAATTTATGTGCGGAGAGCCAAAATCAAACATGCATTAATTCAAAAACGTTCAGAAATTAAATAAAAAAAACTAGTTTTTTTAACTGAAAGTAAGGAGCGACATTAAAACTTAAAACGAACAGAAATTACTCCGTATATGAAATGGGTTGTCCCCTCCGCAGTCCCTCGCTCTTTATGCTAAAGTTTGACTCTTTGCCACAATTCTACTTTTTAAAACAATTAAAAACTTTAGCGTAAAGAGCGAGGGACTGCGGAGGGGACAACCCATTTCATATACGGAGTAATTTCTGTTCGTTTTAAGTTTTAATGTCGCTCCTTACTTTCAGTTAAAAAAACTAGTTTTTTTTATTTAATCTCAAGTAGGTGCACCAAACGGAAAGTCACAGACCCTAAATAGAGTCAAATAGGAGGAAAAAAGTATAATCATTGGAAACAAGAATTCTTTAAAATATATACTTTGAAACATATATTTGTGGCAGGTTTTTGTACATGTCTCCACTATAACAAAACTCTACTATAGAAATCAATTATTTTTGTTTTGTGAATATAATTTGAATAAAATAAAGGATACGATACCATAAAATACTATGAAGCATTATATATTCATTTCGGAAAATCACTATGACAAGCCCCAATAATAGTAATTTGGAAAATTTAGTTTGTCACAAGGATTTCTATTTCGTATAGATATTTTCTCTCTGAATGGTTTGCATTGAGAAAAATACCTGCATATAGATTTAGAGGGAAACTGTTCCTACATAAATGGTCCAAATGACCCTTGCCTCTAAGAATTTCTTCCTACGTTCCAAAAAGTCTCACCCCTCCTCCCATTCTGGGAAATCTGGAAAATCTATGACAATGAATTTTGGAAAAGTAAGATTTTTTTCGAAAAACATAAATAAACCTAGTGATAACAGTGCTCCTAGATAAAAGTTTAGATTGAATTGTTCAAACCTCTTGGAATTGTTTGAATCTTCCTATTTTCACGCTTTGATATGTTTAATGATTATACTAGCTGTACGTCATGATGCCACAAGGAAGAGGGGAACTTGCCCTAGCATGGGTGTAAATTACCCCATCCTTTCAGAAAACAGAAACGAGGCCTAAAAATAAAATCATTTCCTTCTTTGACCCTATTCCTTAGTAAAATCGTATGGTATGCCCGCCTCAAGAGTCAGACCTATGTGCAACTAAACTAGATTGAAGTTTTTCTCTCAGATAGAACATTCATTGTGTTGAATTCCTTTTGAAAATGATGAGAGAATAAAAAAATAAAGCAAACTAAAACGATTATAACTCTTAGAATATTTTCAAGACAAAAAAACAATATTTTCTCTAAAAAAAACTGAAACTTTGGATTTTACGCCGACATTCTGAAGTTTCTTTGAAAATAGAAGCAATTTTGAGGAAGAAAGAGCATGTGTTACAGCTCCAAGGCGTTCAGCTTATTCTCCTTGCATGAACTAATCATTGGTTTTCAAGGATCCTTATATTTTTCTTTAGAAGTGGTTAAAGTTAAGTGATTGTGCACCTCTAAAAATAATAAAAGTTGAAAGTTATTGGGGCCTCTGGATTGTGATTCGAATGGCAAAGGTACATAAAATATATCTGAGCTTTTGTTTAATGCATGACAGTCTTAGGAAATTTATTTGACTATGGTTTTTGCTTGTTTGGTCAATAAGAAAAACCATCAACTTATCTTATTGATAGGCACATTCTTGTTGCTAAAAATCATTCCAATTACTTAACCAATAGGCTATGTCAGATAAATAATGTTAAAAAGAATGAATTGTCCAGGCTATTATGGTGGTTTCTGAACGTTTTAAAGAGCTTTTAAAGGTAAAATATTTAAAATCATGATGCTAAGTTTATATGAAATCAAAAGAAATTAGGGTTTGAAAGATACTATTCTGTGACAAACTCGACAGTATTAAACTGAAAGATTTAGATGGAAGCTATTTTTTTAATAGTTAGAAGAAGAAACCCACTAAAAGTCTGTAAAATGAAGTAAAATTCATAACTATGGCTGATAGACAGCCCTTTTTTGAAGCTCGGAAAATGCTAATGCAGCAGATTTTTATCCATGAAAAAATTTATACTTGTTTACAGAAAAAAATAATACCCCAGGAACTGAGTTTTAGATAAGAAAAGATAACTATTACTGCAATTTGACTGCAGTCTTAGGGGTTGTCCCGCTAAACTGGGAACATGTGCATCTATGCTTCCAAATTGTGTATTAAACATTTAAAGGTAAGCTAGGTAAATGATAAAGAGAGTTTAAAAAAGGTTTTCTGATTTAATTGGAGTTGGTAGTAAGTTGTCAGAGACCTAACAAAAATATTTTTGTGGAGGGTTCATACTAAATAACATGAAATCTCTTATTACAGGTGCCCTCCCTGCAAAACTATTTGTCAGAGAAAACCATCATTTCCCTGAAAAACTGTCTAAATAAGCTATGGTACAATTTGTTTTTTTTTGGATATGCCTTGTCCTATATCTAAACATTCCTTTCAGTAAACACAACTAAACCTAATTTTCTGTCTAGCTCATATTGAATCCAAACTATTAGTTAATAAGTCAACCAAAAACACAAGGCAATCTAGGGCTCAGAAATGAAGAAAAGGAGAAAAGAAATGGTACAAGTCGTAAATTCAGAATTTTTTAGGGGGGGGCACGGTTCCAACATTCCCTTCCTTATCTTCTTACTTGGCATGATACTATACATTCATTTCTATGATTTTAGTTTTTACAGCATTGTCATTACACAGAGCACTTTCAAAATGACATCATTATACCTAGTTGAATATTTGGGATGACGTGATTATAGATACACCTATGATGTCATTTGGCCTTTATAAGAAGGTATCATCACTAAAAATCAACATTTCAATATAATGAATTCAATTAAGAGTATATGTGAACTGAGACCTCAGATACTACAAATTGTGAAAGTTACCAATGTCGCAATATCTAAACAAAAGAGATTGGCTGATATTCAGTCCGTAAACAGATTACTGAAGTTAGAACTCACAGATGGAGAAAAAAAAATGACTGCAGTTGGAACTGAGGTCATCAATAATCTGGATGAAAGCACACCATCAGGAACCAAGATTCTTCTCAAATTTCCAAAGGTTCTTATTGTAAATAAAATATTTTTGTTAAATAATATTAATGCAGAGATTAAAGTTGGCAATGTACCAATCCTAGTAGATAAATGGTTAGTGGAAAAATCGTTGGTGGCAAATGAAAGATCTCACATTTCTACTGATAATTCACCCTCTCCTTGGATTCCTTTTGGACAAACAATTCCCCAGTATGTGAAAAGTTTTAAGACTCTACAAACTAAAGATACAAAAGAGGACAAAGACTTTAAGGAAAAACGACACACCACATTGAAAGACATTCAAAGTGAAAAGAAAACTTTCTCACGGAATGTCAAATCCGTGAATGATCATGTACAAGATGTGATTGTAGCAGGTTTTACCTTTGCCCAGGCTAAAGGTGCTCTGCATAAAACAAAGGGAAATGTTCATAATGCCATTGAACTACTCAGAAACCAGCAGAAAAATAGAAGTTCTAGGTATAGAAAAGACGATGACCACTACGAAGGGAGTAGCTCTGCAAGGCCATTAGTATTAAGTCTAGGTGATTTTTTGCAAGTGGGTAAAGACAAAACACGAATTAGTCATAAGACAAAGCAGTCACATAACCCCCAAACGAGTTCTAGAGGTGCAAGAGCAAGGATACCCTATAATAAAGGTTTGACATCTGGAAGAGTAAAAGAATCTGATCAACTGGCAAATGTATTTCAGTCGTGGCCACATTTACAAGATAATACTGAACAATGGCCAGGACTCGATGAAGCTATAGAAGGAAGTAAAGCTGCAGCATTGGCTAATCCAGCTCCATCTAACACCCAGAACGCAGGTTATTCGCAAATGAACAGAGAAAGTCAAAGTGACTATTTGCCTCCTTTTTCAAATCCTCGAAGAGGTTATCACTGTGGTGGAAGGCGTGGTTCTTCGAGCAGATCCAGCTCATATTACAGAGGAAGACGCTAGATTGGACTACTAATATTGTCAAAATCGACTAAAATGAAACTATAATATGCCATTGAAGATAAAAAGTTACTTTTAGGTATTTTTGTACTGTTTTTTTTAGCATATAAAGCTCTAGCCGTTGTTACAAAGAACTCTCCTTAATTGATAGTCTTATTAAACTACATTATGAAAACAACAACTTTCTTATTAAAAGAAAAAGAAACGATCGATATGAAATGGATAATTATGAAATATTGTTGGAGACAATGCCACAAAGTACAGAAAGGGGGATCAAACCACTTGCAGGGAGATTCCTCAGGGTATGACTTTGAGTACCCCTACCATCTGGAAAATTCTATGTATGACTAAAATTTGTAGACAATGCCAACCTATTTTTTTTACAATCAAATACTGCCTATTCCGCAAAAGAATCCATCAAATATAGATGTGCAATAGCTCGGGGCATTTAAATTATATGGCTCATACAATTCTTGCATTTGAGAATGGGATGTAGAAGCAACTCAGGTCTTGCCCCTACCATCTCCCCTCTTAAAGAAATCTCCTTGTTGGTTTGACTGCTGTTTTCATTTGGAACATACAAGTTAAAATGAGGATAGTAATGATAAAAAGGACGCTATGAAAGTAATGGAATAAAAAATTTAGGTCTTGAGTCAATGCTTCTAAGATGTAAAGTGTGGAAATAAATAATAAAAAAAGCAGTTGAAACGTACTAAGAAGCAGAACAAAAGGATTCCTAAGTAACCTACACATTGCTTAGGCTAGGAATGTTTTTTTTTTGGTGGGATTTATCTTATTTTTAAAATACTACAAGTACAATATTCTTCTTTGCAACATGAAATTGAACCAAGGAAGAAAAAAGGAGTTATCCCTCCTCTGCAAAAATGCTGAAAAAAACAAGATAAAAGACTTACAAATCAGGAATTTGGGGCCAAGAAAAAATGTTTCTTTCACACAATAAATAATAGCCCCTTAGAAAAAAGTACTACAACAGCTGAAGACCCTCTTGAAGGTTTGGACCGAATAAACTCGGATTTGAATGGCAGTAAATGGCAGAGGAGGTGCGTCAAATATGTTTATCTTATTAATACACCAAAACAGAATAAGTAAGGAATGTAACTCAAGAGAAGTTAACGAGGAAATTCCTTCATGAACAATATGACTGAGTTCAAAAAGTAATCCACGAGATTCTGCAGTAACAAAGGAATGATTGTCCATAAAATCCATAACTAAGAAGTGGTATTTTAAAATTCTGATAATCTAATACATTGTTTTTGTAGACAGGAACAGGCCGAGGATAAGGCCTGAAAAGTTCAGTTGCCTATACTGTTCTAGATGTTAACTTAAGATGGTTTACTTTATACTCTAAGCCCTTTACACTGCCCTGATTAGTTTCAGAGCATGTCTAAGGATTGGCTTAGAATATTTTTGCAGTTTCGTGCAATTTTTCTCTCTTTTTTTATTTAAGGTTTTATGCTTTTTTTCAACAATACACTTTAGGACTAGATTAAGAAAGTGCGAGGAATGTAGCCTTTTGGACATAAGGAGTCAGATTATTTGTGATAATAAATCAAAGCATATTTTTAAAAACATTTCCTGCTCTATTATACTGTGTTTAAAAAAAATAAAATTATATAATTGTGGGCATCAAGCAATGGCTAATTGTAGAAAAAGCCAAGACAGATAGTCCGATTGAGTGAGAGGCAAACCTGGCATAAGCTCTTATTAGGATTGTATAAAAATGATGTCAATTCATTTGTTAATAGTTAAGTCTATCCATCATCCGTCATCATCCGATAAAAGTATGACTCTTGTTAGACCAATAGTTGTTTATTAGCTCTTAGAAAGGCATTTCCGCCTAGAGTCTCAGGCTGGTTGACCAACTGTAGATAATCCACCCAAAACCATAGATTCCTGGTTCCAGACTTGATAATTTTCTTAGGTAATCAGGGTGTACGTTCGACCACTAAAAATGACGAATTATGGTTATTTGCTTGGAAAGATAAAAATCTAAGTGGAAATATGATGTAATATTTAATTCAATATAGTGTGATGAAAACTGATCATCTACAGAAGGGCTGGCGTTTCTTCAAGGTTTCTATTATAAATCTATTGAGGAAAATCAGCTTCAAATGATTTTCTGAGCTTCAGTTATAACGAAATTTCATGACCTTGCAAGTTAAACCTAAGATGATTGAGCAGGAAGATGCAACCCCCTGACAGATCTTAGAGAACTTTCTCTTTCTTTAACCTTGTATTCTTAATCCATAATATCATTTTACTAAACAGTTGTCTTAACTAAATCCTAAGAGTAAAAATATCAAAATATACTTTTTTATAGAAAGTTCAAAATTTTTTGCAAGATTGTTGCAGAAAATTTAAGTTATATCTACGATAACATACCATTTCTGCATTGCTCAATTTTGATCATAAAATTATTTTGTCACAACAAATTCAGCTGCATGCGAGGAACAGATTTCAAGGCCTGGCTATTTCAAAACTCTTTAACTGTTCCTAAGCTACGGAAAGTTTTGCTAGACTTGAAAACGGACAAATCCTAACTGATATGTCAGCGAATCAAACGCAATAACATCTTCAATGAGATTACCAGTCGGAGGAAACCAGTTTAATCAACCAAGGCGAGGCAAGGCTTAACAAAGCTATACGGGTTACCTGATTCTTTTACTTTTGGAGTTTGAAGTTGAATCTTTTCCTGGACTTGTTTGACTTTCAAATTGAACTTTAAATTCTTCAAACAAACTTCAGTACTATTATTACTACTAGAACAATAAAAAGCAAAACCTAAGAGCTCATATGGCACTTGTTACGAGGTCAGAATAGCCAAGACTTTTTATGGCATGAGCTCTAGCAAAATTCTAAGAATCAATAGATTGATTTATAGTAAAATCAGAGGCTTACTGCCGGTCGGGATTTAAAATAAAAGGTCTTGATCCACGAAGTCCTTCTGAATATCAAAATTCATTCAGATCCGATCAAATGTTCGTAAGTTATAAATACCTAATTTTCTCTAATTTTTCTCACCCTTCAGCCCTCCAAATAGTCGAATCAGGGAAAACGACTGTTATCAAGTCAATTGGTACAGGTTGATTGGTACACACCTATCAATTTTCATCGTCCTAGTACGTCCAGAAGCACCGAAATCGCCAAAATACTGGACTCTCTCTCCCTAACTCCCCCAAAGAGAGCAGATCCAGTCCGGCTACGTCAGTCAGATATCTACGACGTATGCTTATTTCTCCCACAAAGTTTCCCGATCTCCCAACTCTAAGCGATTTCTAAGATTTCTTGTTTCCCCCTTCAACTCCCTCCAATGGCACCAGTTCTAGTTGGGATTTAAATAAGAGCTCTAAGACATGAATTCCTCCTAATTATAAATTTTATTAATATCCGCTCACTCGTTCGTAAGCTAAAAATACTTCAATTTTTTTTATTTTTCCGAATTAACATCCCCCCCCCCAACTGCCCCAAAGAAAGAATATTCAGTCCAGTTATGTCAATCACGTAGCTAGGACTTGTGACTATTCCTTCCACCATGTTTCATCCTGATCTCTCCACTCCAAGTATTTTCAGAGATTTCTCGTTTCTCCCTCCATCTCCCCCAATATCACCGGACACGGCAGGGGGTCAAAATAAAAGCTGTGAGACACGAGGTCCCTCTAAATATAAAATTCCATTTAGATCCGATCACCGATTTGTAGGTTAAAAATACCTCTTTTTTATCAGTTCTTCCTCTCCCTCCAGCCCCCCAGATGGTTGAATTCGAGAAACGACTGCTATCTAGTCAATTTTGGCAGTTCCAAGACACACCTACCAATTTGAATCTTCCTAGCACATCCAGAAGCACCGAACTTGCCAAAGGACTGGAAATCCACCCCCAACTCTCCGAACGAGATTGGATCCGGTCTAGTTATGCCAATCACGTATTTGGAACTCGTACTTATTCTTCCTACCAAGTTTTATCCCTATCCCTCTACTTTAAGCGTTTACCAGTATTTCAGGTTTCCAAGACTTTGTTTCTCCCCTCCAACCCCTCATGTCCCCAGACCCGATTCTAATTGAAAATGGAGCATCTAAGAAATAAGATATTTCTATATATCAGGTTTCATTAAAATCTGATCACCCATTTGTAAGATAAAGATACCTCAATTTTCATGATTTCCCATTCCTCCAATCCCCCCAGATAGTTAAATCGAGAAAACAACTCTTATCAAGTCAGTTGGCGTAGGTCCTTGCACGCCTACTAATTTTCATCCTCCTATCATGTTCAGAAGCACTGAACTCGCCAAAGCACTGAAAATCCTCCCCCAACTCTCCCGAAGAGAGCGAAAGAGTGGTCTGAAACCTTTTAACGTACGTGAGACCAAGATAAAATGAATTTTATTGTTTCACTATCTGATAATTTTTAATTCGTTATGCAATTACATAATTTATTAAACTAATTGGATAACAATTCCAAATAGAATATCTCTAAGGTGGTCAAGCTCTGAATTAAAGAAACGTAGAGAATAAACTTGCAATGCTCTGTCAGCTAGAAAAGTGGCCACTTTTCTTTTCTCTGTAGGAGAATAATTAGAGGAATAATAGAACATCTCGTTTTAAGATGAGCTTCTTTAATAAGAGCTCTTATTGTAAATCCTGACCATATCTGGTGGCATTAGGGGGGGGGGAGCTGGAGGGGGAAACCGAAGATCTTGGAAAACGCTTAGAGAGGAGAGATAAAGATGAAACCTGGTGGAAATAATAAACATATGTGGTAGATAAGTGATTGACGTAACCGGACTGGATCTGCTCTCTTTTAGAGAGTTAGGGGATCCAGTGTTTTGGCTAGTTAGATGCTTCTAGACGTGCTAAGTCGATAAATATAGGTAGGCGCTGTATTCCTATTAAAGATGCTATTGCGTTGCATTCGCTGACATATTGGCTAAGAGTTAGTCTGTTTTTAAGTCTAGCAGACGTTTCGTAGTTTAGGAACAGTTAGAGACTTTTGAAATTTAGTCCTAGATCAAGCGATGCAGAAATGGTATGTAATTATAAGTATAGCCTAATTTTTTTTATGACAATGCTGCAAAGAATTTTGAACTTTCAATGATAAATGTATATTTTGGCATTTTTGATTGTTTGATTTAAACATATTAAGAGAACTGCTTAGTAAAATTATATTGTGGATCAAGAGCACAAGGGTAAAGCAAAAGAAAGTTCTTTCAAATCTGGGAGGGGTTGTATATTTTTGCTAAATCATCTAAGGTTTAACTTGCAAGATCATGAAATATCGTTAACTTGAAGATCAGAAAATCAAATGAACCTATTTTTCCTTAATATACTGAAAGTAATAATGTTGAAGAATCCACAGCATTTATGTTGAAAATCAGTTTCCAAAACACTATATTGAATTAAATATTACAAAAGGCAGTTGATCATCATGTTCCAACTTAAATTTTTATCTTTCCAAGCATATAATGATAATTCGTCCTTTTTCTAGCTCGAACTTACACCCTGATTACCTAAAAATAATATCAAGTCTGGAAACAGGAATCTAGGCTTTGGAATGGATTATCTACAATTTCTATTATGCGTTTGAAATTAGTCGAGCATTAATCCATCTAATGAATAATAACAGTAGGATTGGAGTTTCTCCAGCCTTAATTGAAAAAGCAAGAGTAATTCAAATAATTTAAACGATGTAAATATTTTGGATTATAGCTATCCTTTCTTCATTGTTAAAGGTATTCAAACAATTTTTAAAAGCTAATCTATATGATCCAAGAATAAAAAAAAAATTCAGTTTGGGTTCAAGGGTTTACAGTCAGCAAAGCAAGCAGTAGCACTAATTAGGTTAGTTACAAATTGTGACCGAGGAAAATAGGTCCTTCCGTCGATCAATTTCACTGACAAAAAAAAACAGTGCTTTCAAAAATATTTATTATTTACAATTGTAGCACAATCAGCCGTATGGTATCCTATATAGTAATTCCAAACTTACGTATCCAGAACTCGACTGTTGAAAGAGATATCCATCTACTTGCAACAATTGGTTCAACTCTTTCTTTTTAAAATCAGTAACTTATGGAACACTGAAAATACCATGTAGCTTTGGTTACACCTACTTCTTTAAGTCCTGTCCATCATCGCGGGAATGTTTTGGAGCCACTCCTTTCGATGCGGCATGAAATAGGGCACAGTTCCTTGTTTTATCTTGTGCAGTTAGATTCAACTCTACGATGTGCTCTCTGTCAAAGTTTTCATTCCACCTCTTCCGAGGTCTTCCTCGCTGTCAAGATCAATCTATGGTTCCTTCGAGAGAGATCTCTCATAGACAGTAGTGGTTCATTCTCTTGACGTGCCCTAGCCATCGCAGTCGTTGTCGTTTGATTTTATTTAGGATTGTGTCGGAGGACTTTAGCCGTCTTCAGACCTCCTCATTGGTCACATGTTCAGTGTAGGTGATTCTTAGGTTACAACCATTGATTAAAATTAGTTTTACAGAATGAAATAACGAAAATACTGTATTTTTCACTCGTCGAGTCACAAATAACTTAATATTCATTTTGAATTATTCATCATTTGCCTACATCTAAAATTTTCTATGCCGAACTTTCACAAGATAAAAAGTGAGAAATCTCGATCCTCATAGTTAGGGGGAGATATTTGGGAACCAAATTCTCGGTCCATTTGAACTCCACCACTGAGGAAATATTGCTTTTTTTATACAAATATTTTACATGTGTAAATGACCTTCACTCCCTTCATCTGGTAATAGTTACTATTAAGAAAACTTGATTTGACGTTTTTTCTTCCACTGAATTTTTTTTCTGTGTAATAGTTATTATTTTAGAGTAAAATTTATGTGCTGTACGGCCCCTGTTTGTATTGGATTCTTTACTGCGGCTTTTCAAATCAACTTCCCGAAGATTTGTGCTAATACGAAAAGATTTGTGCTAAAGTACTAATACGATGGAAAACACATGTGACTATTCTTGGTTAAATCACTAGGCTGGTATTCATTTACCTTTTTTTATCCATCTCCCAGCTAATTTGATCTCTTTCCAGTCCAGTATCTGATCTTTTCATTTTTAAAAAGGTGCACTGCAACAAACTCAGTAGACATTGATGCAGTAATTGTTGTCAAAGTTCTTTGGAAATTTCGTTTTTACTCCCTCTTTTCATAAAATGAAATAATTAGAATTTGGAAGGCCGATAAGGCCTTCCCTTTTAATGCAAGATAAATGATAATAGAAATATCCTTATAGGGATATAATATAGATATCCTTAATAGAGATATAACAAGGTAGGTTCCAAAGTCAAGAACTGGTATCACCATCGCCTTGTATAGCTTCAAGAAGATTCCATTTGAACAGCTAGTAAGTGATCTTTTAATAACTCCAAGGCTAAAATTTGCTCTGGAAACAGTTTGTGCAGGGTGTTCCTGGGGCTTCAGAGGATAATCTATAGTGACTCCTAGGTCTTTGCCACTGGTGGAAGTTTGAAAAGGAATGGGGGATGATGTCGGGTTATCATTCATAGAGCATTGATACAGGTAATTATTATGACCAAAAGGAATGGTGATGCATTTAGATATGTTCAAAACAAGAGCCATTTATATGCTCATGCCTGAATATGGTCAAGGTCAGATTGTATTGATGATTTATCAGGTAAACCAAATAGTTCTGAGTCATCAGAATAAAGGGTCAAGTGGTTGCTGACTTAAGTAATCATATAATTTATATAAAGAAGAAACAATATGGGTTCCAAAACTGTTCCCTGGGGAACACTGCTTTGAACATTACAGGGCTGGGAGTAGGCACATTTGCTATCTGTCGCAAAAACTCATACAGTCTGAGACCTACCAGCCAGGAAGTTCATTAGCCAGTCTTCTAATTCATGGTGGACCTCTGCTGCTATTAACTTAAAACGAAGCTGATTATGTGGGACCTTGTCAAATGCATTGGTTAGGTATGAGAGAATCAAATCAACAAGGAGGCATTTTTCCAGTAACTGGGTAGCCTGTTTGTAGGTATCTAGAAGGTTAGTTTCTAATGATTGTCCTGGGAGAAAGCTGAGCTGCCTATTGGGGATGATTTCATTAGTAGCAAGGTATTGAAGAGGTGTATTATTAACAATCCTCTCAAGAACTTTTGCAACAGCAGATGTGAGGCTGATAGGTCTATAATTCTCAGCTATTTCGAAGTTAGACATGTTTTTCATAATGGCTTGACTTGTTCTTCTTCGCCAATGGCGTTTCTTTAAGTTTTTTTTTGTTTTATGCTAGCAGTCATGTGTGGTAAGGTCTTAGGTATGGGGGGGGGTCAAACTTTCAATTGTGTCCTGTTGTCGAGTTTCCACACATAGAGCCCTGAATTTTTCCCAGTGCTTGTTGATCCCACTCTGGAGTGTCAACTCCCAATTAATATGTCTCAATGTGAGTCTAATCGCCTCTTAGTCTGTAAAAATTCTTTTGTCTCTTTTTACTTTGTGTCCATGGGTAACTAATTCAATGGTGAGGCTTGACGAATGTTTAAAACATTACAAACTTTAATGAACTAGTAAACAATTTAAACATTAAAAGTATTAAGAATTGAAGACCTAAAAATCTATATTAATTTGGATGAACAATAATTCACCAAGTCAATTAGTGAAATGGGCAGGAACATGAAATTCATAGTGTAGGTGTGAAAGAAAGAAACATATCAAACTTAGACATAATTAAATCATAAAAAGAATGTGCTAGTAGTGATTTATAAAGTTAACTTAGTGAAGAATTTTTACAAATAAGCCAATAGTGATCTGCAGAATATTATAAAACTGACAAGTATTTTTAATTATGATGTGGATTTAATCCAATTTTTATTCTTTAATATTTTTGAATTCCTTGAACCAATTGTAAGTACATTTGAATTAAAAGTAGTCTTAATAGAAACAAATTAGTTACAACTTAAGAAAAAAACAATTTAAACTAAGTATTCACAGTGTAAACTTATACTTTTGTTGATTTGTATTATATTAATGTAAGGTGTAGGAGTATAAGATTTAATTACCATAGTTATATGTGCAAGGATTAAAATAATAAACACAAATTAGTATAGTATAGATGTAGATCAATAATCATTTTGTGGTGAAGGAAATATAAAAATAAATTTTTAATAGACAATATCAAACTTCAAATTTCCTTTTAAACATAAAACAAATTATCATAATAATGCAAGATTAGTCTGAATGATGAGGACATCATTCTACGACGGGAAGGGGGATATGTGACATAGAGTCTTACAATTCCCCCTGCAAAATCCAAAATTTCAGAATTTGTTTCTTTTCCGATCCGATTTCGCAATAGTGAAAGAAAAACATTCTTTTTTACATTTGCCAATAAATACGATAAGAAAACTAGCTTTCAAATTCAACTAGCTTTTGTGACCTCAGTACACTTTATGAAAAAAAAACCTCTTATCAAGATGATGACCAAAGTCGTGACTTTGGAATCAACTCTCGTTGATTCTGTAAGAGGATAGTGTCTTATCAGATTGAAAAATACCAGTTGTATTGTAGAGGCGTGATATCCTCTTTAGGGAAAGTCAATCTGCACGATAGAACAGGATATATGCAAGAGGAAAGATCTTTCGATTTTGCAGGGAGAATTGTAGGGCTTTATATCACAGAGGTGGTCACTTTTACCAAAAGGCAGGATATAATTTATCCTTTTGATGAGTTCACTACTGTTTACAGAGGCTAGGTCAAGTAATGTTGGTTGCTGGTTTGGGCGAAAACGTGGGGGTTAGTTGATTGCTTTGAAAGCAGAGAGATTATGAATATAATCAATAAAGGGACTGATGGTTGACGAACTACAAGTAACTGGGTTATACATAAATCCTTCATTCCACAAGAGATTAGGAAAACTGAAGTCACCTCATAGAAGGAAATCACCTTTGAAATTTTCTGTGGCTTTGCAGAACATATTTGAGAGTACATACTCAGCATTGTTGGAGGAGTAACTGGGTTATACATAAATCCTTCATTCCACAAGAGATTAGGAAAACTGAAGTCACCTCATAGAAGGAAATCACCTTTGAAATTTTCTGTGGCTTTGCAGAACATATTTGAGAGTACATACTCAGCATTGTTGGAGGAGGGAGCTGAGGGACTACGGTATACACATCAATTCCTGTTTTGACTTAAGTCTTCGCCTTGGTCTGTGATTTCAAATATAATGGTCTCCACGGATGGCAAGCTAGATTATATTTCAAGTTTTCAGACAATATACTCTGCTTTTACACAAGCTTGGACTCCAAGCTTGCATTCCCATGAGGAGAGGTTAGAGAGGATTTGGTAACCGGGCAACTGAATATGCGTATCTTCTAATCTACTCTTTCTATTCTTATTACATACTTCGGTAAGTTAGAACTAGATCATGATCTTTACGATCGATTAGACTTTTTAATTATTTTTTTTAGTAATGGGAATGGCAGCTGCCTAAAAATTGAAAGTTCTTAAACCGAACTGGCCAGACATGACAACAAACGACAAAGAGAGATAAAACTCGACAAAGAAGAAACCTCAAACGATACTGCGGGCAGTAGAGGGAAAGAGATGAAAGACTAAAATAACACGAATTTTTCGCCTGTATCTAAACTAGTTGTCCTTAGTACAAGATGAAAAGAAAAAAACACTAAACTAAAAATAAATAACCGCCACCAATAATAAGAAATACAATTGTCGCTACTGATCCACGTAGGGAAATGAAGCTATTAGAGTTACTTCAATGAGGACATCAAAGCAACTGAGGAAAAACAATGAAAATTGAAACTAAGTTAACTATTCTGTTGCGAAATAATCCTTTTGTTAGCTAATATCGAAGCAACTCCTTCTGGTCCAGTGGGTAATCTTGTCTCCTGGTGATTATGCAAAATTCTGATTTCTTTATTGACTATTGGTTCATTTTTCAAAAGACAACCATAAATTGGGTCACTATTTAAATTCCCCGTGTCGCTATTTACTCAAAAATTAGCAAACATATTTTTTAAATTTCTATAACCTCCCTCAGCCACTGACAAAAACCCCTATCATTACAAATAGCTATAGCCTCATCAAATCGTATGAAATGTTCAGGATGTTAGAATATATGTTCAGCCAGAGCCGAAAACAAAAGGTTCAGGAGGCTTTCTTAATTGTAGGTTGTCTTTTTTTCTATAGAGTTGCAATGTTCAATAAATATTTCAATTAATTGTTGGTGAGTTCTACCAATATAAAACTTTCCGAAAGAACAAGGAATTTTATGCTCCCCACTAACTAAATCTCCCCGGTTTAAATCCTTCCCTGAATTAAGGAAACTACCTAATGGTCTCATTGATTGAAAACCAGTGTAAATATTGTGTTTACACACATTTCGTTTCAGCATCTCCTCCAAAATAGGTACATAAGGCAAAGAAATGAAACTTTTCGGCATATTTGATTCTCTACACTGTGAAACTCCAATAACCCTTTTGTTATGTTTAATGCGTCTATTCCTTATTATTTTATCAATAAATTTAATTGGTTAACTAATACAATATAAAATATCCATCAAATACAACAATTAAAAATCTAAAAACTCCTGGGAACAAGTTCTGAATACTGTGTCCACCAGTGCAATCAGAGCCCATTCAAATGCCTATCATTGTGTGTAGGCCTTCTGTATATTCAGAACAGTAAATGGAAATCACATTTAATCAATAGGTGATCCAAAAAAGGTAGGTTGTCACTTCCCTGACACTCCACTGTAAATTTTGCATTTTTATCAAAACTATTTAAATGTTTATGTAAATGGACTAAGAACTCTAGACCTTGTTTCCAAATGCAAACCGCATCGTCCATGAATCTGCCCCAGAAATAAGGGGAAAGCCTAAGACTGTGTATAGTGGATGAGTCCATGAATATATTTACCAGCAATGGAGAGAGAGATGCCCTCATAGCCAAACCAAACATCTGTTTATTGAATTCACTTCTAAAAACAAAATAAAGAGAATATTCATTTGCAAGGACAATAAACTTCATAATTACTTCCATCTCCAAACTAGCCATGGTCACATCTTGTATAAAATCAAAGTACTTTTGTAATTCAATCCTTAATATATCTTTACACTTTTTCACGTTGCGATTCGAACACATGGAAACTACATCAAAACCATTGAGAAACGAATTTTCCTCCAATGAAAACTATAAGGTTTTTCAACTTTTTAGTGAGATCGGTGAAATTTTTTAAATATGATTTTTGTGTTCCTAAGAATGGACGCAACGCCACCAACAACCATTTTCCTAATTTTGCCACAGGGGATGCGTAAATTCATACAATGAGACGGAGTGGGAGTCCCGTCTTATGAATGTTGGGTAGACCATACACCTTGGGTGTGGAACAGCCTCTTGGATAAAATTTATATTAAAATTATGGGGTAATGTGTGTAAATTATTTTTCAGTGACTCCAATTCCTTTCTTATCAACTTTACATATTTATCTGTAGGATCAAAATCCAGTTTTTTGTAAGTAATAGTATCGGATACAATTGTATCTATTTTACGGTCAGAATCATCAGTGTCCATAATTACAATTATGTTGCCTTTGTCTTCCTTAGTGATAGTAAGGACCTTATCCTTTTTCAAATCAGAAAGTAATTCAATATCATTTTTAGGGATAATTTAATCCCGGCAATGTCGGCAATATGTATACATATATATATATAAATATATATATATATATATATATATATATATATATATATATATATATATATATATATATATATATATATATATATATATATATATATATATATATATATATATATATCTATATATATAAAAATAAGTTGTCTGTCTGTGTGTCTGTCTGTGGATCAGGTGACGTCATGTTTCTGTGTTGACTGACGTCATGAAATTAGTTGTCGTCATTTTTTCTTTGACGGTGACGTCATTCAAGATATTTAAGACATATGTTCACGTAGAAATCTATTAATGTTTAAGTTTACAATGACTGATGAACTTACCATGGCAAAAGCCGATGAAGATGCTCAGAGAGTCTATGCCAAAGAACTTGCTGCTGATAGAGAAAGTCAGAAAAGAAAGCGTGCCGAGGAACTACCAGAGCAACGCGAAAGCAGACTTGCTGCTAAAAGAGAAAGTGAAAAAAGAAGGCGTGCCGAGGAATCAAAAGAACAGCAAGGAAACAGGCTTGAGGCTGATAGAGAAAGAAAGAACAGAAAGCGTGCCGAGGAATCAAAAGAACAGCAAGGAAACAGGCTTGAGGCTGATAGAGAAAGAAAGAACAGAAAGCGTGCCGAGGAACTACCAGAGCAACGCGGAATCAGACTTGCTGCTAAAAGAGAAAGTGAAAAAAGAAGGCGTGCCGAGGAATTACAAGAACAGCAAGAAATCAGGCTTGCTGCTGATAGAGAAAGTAAGAAAAGAAAGCGTGCCGAGGAATCACAAGAACAGCAAGAAATCAGGCTTGCTGCTGATAGAGAAAGTAAGAAAAGAAAGCGTGCGGAGGAATCAGAGCAACCTGAAAGTTATCGCCTGGCATTTAGGTACAACCCAGTCGATGATTATAGCTTGAGTAGATGTGTTCAAATCGGGACAATGTCTAAAATTTGTCCCTATTGCAAGGCCTTGAAATTCAATGGTGAAACAATGGGAATGTGTTGCGCCTCAGGAAAAGATAAACTTCCTCTATTGGCTACACCACCAGAGCCATTGAAGACTTTCCTTACTGGAACTACGTCAGAATCTAAGCGTTTTTTGTCAAAAATCAGAAAATACAACTCATGTTTCCAAATGACGTCGTTTAGAGCCCAAATCGAAAATCCAGATCAATTTATGTCTACTTTCAAAGTAAAAGGGCAAATTTATCATAAAGCAGGGTCCCTTCTACCATTCTCTGGCGAGAATCATAAATTTTTAAATTTGTACTTCATCAGTGATAGAAATTCTGAAATGAATGCACGTTGCGAAATTTCTCCCAACGTTGAAAGGACAATCGTTTCCCAATTGCAACATCTTTTTCACGAAAATAATAATTTAGTGCGTCTGTTCAAAACAGCCATCGATTTGATGCCTACTGATACGCATAAAATTGTTATTTCCGCTGACAAAACGCCTCCTGGTCAACATGTGCGTAGATACAATGCTCCAACTATCGACGAAGTGGCAATCGTTATGGTCGGTGATCAGTTTTTACCTCGAGATATTATTCTTCATAAGCGAAACGCTCAGTTATTAAGAATTGCTGAAACTCATCGATGCTACGATGCCCTACAATATCCTATCATTTTTTGGGATGGAGCCGACGGCTATCACTTTAATATTAAATTGATGAATCCAGCCACTAACAAAGAAATGAATAAGAAATGCAGTGCAATGCATTATTATTCCTATAGACTAATGATTCGGCAGGATGAAGAAAATTATATTTTAAAATGCCGTGAATTGTTTCACCAATTTGTCGTTGATATGTATGCTAAAATTGAATCAGAACGTTTGCTATATATCCGCCTGAATCAGACCAAGCTCCGCTCTGAACAATACATTCATTTGCGAGATGCAGTTATAAATGACGGTAATACCACAAACGTTGGAAGATTAACAATTTTACCTTCGTCATATGCTGGCAGTCCCCGTCATATGCATGAATATGCTCAAGATGCTATTGCGTATGTTCGTCTCTATGGTCGTCCAGATTTATTTATTACATTTACATGTAATCAATCTTGGGACGAGATACTGCAGCTTTTACTTCAAGGACAATCGGCGGTTCATAGGCATGACATTACGGCCCGTGTCTTCCGGCAAAAGTTGAAATCACTGATAAACTACGTTGTAAGACTTGAAGTGTTTGGGTCAGTGCGATTCTGGATGTACTCAGTGGAATGGCAAAAACGAGGTTTGCCACACCCACATATACTAATCTGGCTACATAAAAAAATTACTTCGAACGAAATTGATGATGTGATTTCCGCTGAAATACCTGATAAAAATGTCGATAAGGGGTTACATGATATTATTGTAAAAAATATGATACATGGACCTTGCGGTGCACTGAACGAAAATTCACCATGCATGGCCAGGTTTCATTTCCGATACAATTCTTTCATTTCCGATACATGAACGTAGTCCAGCTGTTGTTCACTTAGCGGTACATTTACAGAATGGTCAACGTGTTTATTTCACGGAAACCAACGTGCAACAAAGAGTCCTGAATCCACCGGATACAACATTAACAGATTTTTATTCGCTTTGCAAAAATGATTCTTTTGCAAAAAAACTGCTGTATACTGAAGTGCCTTCGTATTACACGTGGAATACTAAAAATAAAGTATGTGAACGTCGAAAACAGGGTAAGTCAGTCGACGGCCAACCTACCATCTTCAAAGATACCACGATAGGAAGACTCTACACCGTTCACCCCAATCAACATGAATGCTTCTTTCTGCGCCTGCTTTTGGTGAATGTACCCGGTCCGACATCCTTTGAGTATTTGAGGACTGTAAATGGTACTATACATGACACTTACCGTAGTGCATGCCAAGCTTTGAATTTATTGGAGAATGACCAACACTGGGATAACTGCATCAATGACGTGTGCGAAACGTCAACCCCAAGTCAAATTCGTGCATTGTTTGGCATCATTTTAACAACTTGCTCTCCATCAGCTCCTACAGAGCTATGGGAAAAATATAAGTCAAAAATGTCCGAAGATATACTCCATCGAAAACAGTTAGAGACGTCAGATATGACTTTTGATTTTACATCAGAAATTTATAACTACACTGTAGTTGTTATAGAAGATTTGTGCGTACATATGGCAAACAAACCTCTTCAGGATTTGGGAATGCCTTCACCTAACCGTATCGCTGCTGTTTCGACATGTGTAGAATTGGATCGTGAACAAAGTTACAGTACGAGTGATCTATTGTCGTATGTACAAATAACATTTCCAAGTTAACGTCGGAACAAAAAGACATTTATGATACGATAATGCATTGTGTCGATAACAACGTTGGAGAAATTTTCTTTTTGGATGCGCCAGTAGGTACTGGTAAAACGTTTGTGATAAAACTGATTCTGGCATCAATTCGATCAAAAAATGATATAGCGTTGGCAATTGCGTCGTCCGAAATAGCCGCAACATTGCTGCGTGGTGGAAGAACTGCTCATTCCGCTTTGAAATTGCCTCTGAACTTGCATTCTACAGAAACTCCCACGTGCAATATTTCCAAATCATCTGGGATGGGTAAATTATTGCAGCAATGCAAACTTATTATTTGGGATGAGTGCATAATGGCACACAAAAAATCGCTCGAGGCTCTGGATCAATGCTTGAAAGATTTGCGAGGGAAGTCGAAACCCTTTGGCAGCACATTAATATTGCTTGCGGGAGATTTCAGGCAAACATTACCTATAATACCTAGATCAACTCCTGCAGACGAAATGAATGCTTGCCTGAAAAATTCTAATTTATGAACACATGTAAAAACATTAAAATCAACTACAAATATGCGTGTCCGATTGCAAAACGATGATTCTGGTCAAACATTTTCAGATCAATTGCTGGCAATGGGAAACGGAAAGCTCCCAGTAGACTCAATTTCAGGACGTATACAACTACCTGCTGATTTCTTTAATTTAGTGACGTCCAAAAATGAATTGATCGAAAAAGTATTTCCGAATATTCTAAAAAATTATAAAAATAATAAATGGCTAAGTGAAAGAGCGATTCTCGCACCCAAAAATATAGACGTCCACGAAATCAACAATATTGTTTTGACCAAGATTCGAGACCAGGCAGTCCTTTACAAGTCAGTCGACACAGTTTTGGAACCAAATGAAGCGGTTAATTATCCATCTGAATTTTTAAATTCCATAGATCTTTCAGGGTTTCCACCACACGTGCTACAACTAAAAATAGGCGTACCAATAATACTTTTAAGAAATATAAACCCACCAAAGCTTTGCAATGGCACTCGACTTGCCGTAAAAAAAAAATGGAAAACCTAATAGAGGCCACAATCTTGACAGGGCCTTTTGAGGGTGAGGCTGTTCTTATTCCTCGCATTCCCATGATTCCAACGGATCTGCCTTTTCAATTTAAAAGATTGCAATTCCCAATTCGATTAGTATTTGCAATCACCATTAACAAAGCTCAAGGTCAATCATTAGAAAAATGTGGTATAGATCTTAATACTGATTGTCTTTCCCATTGACAATTGTAAGTTGCATGTTCGAGGGTCGGTAAACCTGACAATCTATTTATATGCAGCGACAATTGGACAGCGAAGAATGTTGTATATTCGCAAGTTTTACGCAGTTAATTTGTATTTTGGAACCAAATGAAGCGGTTAATTATCCATCTGAATTTTTAAATTCCATAGATCCTTCAGGGTTTCCACCACACGTGCTACAACTAAAAATAGGCGTACCAATAATACTTTTAAGAAATATCAACCCACCAAAGCTTTGCAATGGCACACGACTTACCGTAAAAAAAAAACAATGGAAAACCTAATAGAGGCCACAATCTTGACAGGGCCTTATGAGGGTGAGGCTGTTCTGATTCCTCGCATTCCCATGATTCCAACGGATCTGCTTTTTCAATTTAAAAGATTGCAATTCCCAATTCGATTAGCATTTGCAACCACCATCAACAAAGCTCAAGGGCAATCACTAGAAAAATGCGGTATAGATCTTAATACAGATTGCTTTACCAATGTACAATTGTATGTTGCATCTTTGAGGGTCGGTAAACCTGACAATCTATTTATACGCACAGACAATGGGACAGCGAAGACTGTTGTATATTCACAAGTTTTACGTAGTTAATTTGTATTGTATCTATCTATCTATCTATCTATATAAAAACGAGTTGTTTGTATGCATGTTTGTTTGTTTGTAAAAAGAGCGTTTGCATATGACGTCATTATTAGTACATACGGCTTTGTATATGGACAGACAATGGGAAAGCCAAGAATGTTGTATATTCGCAATTTTTACGCAGTTTGAAACACATATATAAATCTATCTATATTCACAGGTGGGACACAGGGACACAACTACAATGGCGCGTAACTGATATGGCGCGTAACGACTTACTTGCGCGGGGGGCTTGGAGGGGCGCGAAGTGCCCCACCAACTAGGTGTTGGGGTGGCGCGAAGCGCCACCCCAACAGCTAGTATATATATATATATATATATATATATATATCTGTATATATAAAAATAAGTTGTTTGTCTGTCTGTCGACTGACGTCATTATAAGGATTGAGCTGTATGTCGTCATGAAGTTAGTTGTCGTAATTTTTGCTATGACGGTGACGTCATTAATGGTATTTAAGACATGCGTTCACGGAAAAATGTTTAATTGTAAAATGACTGAAGAACCTACAATGGCAACAGCCGAGGAAGCTGCTCAAAGAGTCTGGCGAGGAATCACAAGAACAGCAAGAAAACAGGCTTGCAGCTGATAGAGAAAGTAAGAAAAGAAAGCGTGCCGAGGAATCACAAGAACAGCAAGAAAACAGGCTTGCGGCTAAAGAACGCAAAACTGCGCAGTTAGATGAAAATCCACCTGGAAAGCGAGAGTCAAAACATATCAAAACTGAAAATGATAGCGATGATGATTGGGTTTGGGATTTTGACTTGGATAAGGTCATCAATGCCTACCAGATTTAAGTTAAAAACAAAGGTTCGGCGATATGTACTTCAAAGTGACGCTGAAAAATAAAGAAGAAAAAAAAACTGAAAAAATGTAAAAAACTAAAAAATCTAAACCAAAAAGAAAAAAATATAAAACTAAAATAAAACAAAAATGTAATAAAATGTAATGTAAAATATAATATAAAACAAAAATAAAAACTAAAACTAAAAAGAAAAAACACTCAAAGATAAATTACAGACCGGGACACAAATGACGACCGACACAGAGGGAATATAAATGACGACCAGGAACCTCAAAGAAAAATTACAGCCTGGAACACCCGGACACAAATCACTACCGGGAATATAAATGACGACCGGGACGCAGGGACACAACTACAACGGGGACGCCGGGGGCACCGGGGTCACAGGTGGGATATATAATTGACGACTGAGACACAGGGATTGTTTGAATAGAAATTACAGATCGGGACACCGGGACACAAAAGACGACCGGGACACTTGGACACAGGGAATATAAATGACGACCGGGACACTCAAAGAGAAAATACAAACTGGGACACCAGGACACAAATGACGGCCAGGACACAGGGAATATAAATGCTATTTATGTGCAGAGACAATGGGACAGCAGAGAATGTTGTATATTCGCATGTTTTACATAGTTAAAAATATATATTTATATCTATCTCTATTCACAGGTGGGACACAGCTACAATGGCGCGTAACTAATATGGCGCGTAACGACTTACGCGCGCAGGGGGGCTTGGGGGGGGGGCGCGAAGCGCCACCCCAAAACCTGTTTTCCTGTTTTACCTTTTTTAATCGTCTATCTATTATACTTTCAATGAGATTGATTAGGTTGCCATTGCAGAATAGAATATCTTTAACATAATCTAACTCGGATTTTACATGATTACTTGAACATATTTTTAGAACCCTGTCGACTAATATATACAAAAATCCTGACCATTTAGTTTTTTTTGAAGAGGCAACTTTAATATCTACCGTGAATGGCCTACCACAATATTTTAAAGAGGCAATTGAGATAAATAAAAACATATAAATAGAAATTTGGCTTAAATAGAGACACGAGAGATATTTCCTTAAGCCCAATTTATAACAATTTAATATTAAAAGACAATGAATACCTTCGCCCAGTCTAATTTAAGACAAACTATCCGCATACATAATGAAAACTGACATTGTAGACAGGCGAAATCTGTTGCAAAGCAAAGGATACTTATTCAATCTAAGTGGTAACTTCTCTTTCATTAATTTCAAGTTGGTTTTTGTTGTTTGATTCAGTGTCTTTTTTTCTCTCGTACAGTTCACTTAAGAAGGTTAGATTTTGTTGCTGTTTCTTCTTTATTTCTTTTTTTCTTTTTCCTCTTTCTTTTTTTAGGACTGAGGGCGACCTGGCGGAGGTCCTTGTCGAAATATTTGCTTGTTTTTCATATTTTGCTACTGGCTGATAAAATCCTCGTTTTTCACCTATTTACTTTTTCCAGTGCTTTGGCGAGTTAGAAGCTTCTGGAAGTGCTAGGACGATAAAAACTAGTAGACGTGTCAGGGATGGCACAATTGGACTTGATGACAGTCGTTTCCCGATTCAACCATCTAGGCGAATGGAGGGAGAGGAAAATTTTAAAAAAACGAGGTATTTTTAACTTACGAATGTATGGTCGGATCTTAATTAAATTTGATGTTTATAGGACCTCGTGTCTCAGAACTTTTACTTGAAATCCCAACTGTATCCGGTGATATTGGGGGGAGTTGGAGAGGGAGACGAAAAATCTTGGAAAACACTTAGAGTTAAGGTATTAGGATGAAATTTCATCAGAAGAACAAGCAAACTTTCTAAATACGTTATTGAAATAACTGGACCGGATTTGCTATCTTTTGCGGGAGTTGGGGGAGAGAGAATTTTCAGTACTTTGGCGAGTTCGGTGCTTCTGAATGTGTACGTGAACGTACAATTGGTAGGTGTTTCAGGGACCTGCACAAATTAACTTGATAACAGTCGTTTTCCCGATTCCAGTCGTTCCCAGAACTGTTACTAAAAAATGGAAATAAATTGTGGCCTAAAAGGTTAGTTTTCACCTTATCTTCAAATGTTTATATTTTTTCTTTTTACAGACTACAGGATCCTTCACTTTAAGCTTTAAAACAATCTCAGTGTTACTAAAAGGAAGCGGTAAACCAAGTAACAATTTACAAAATTTAAAATAAGAAACTTTAATGGGCAAAAGATCAGAAGGTCTGAAATTACGGAAGAGGAGGGACGGGAACAATACGTGAGGCAGAGCAACAGCGCTATACATACGACCAAGGACGTCCCGATGGTAAAGACCCCGAAAACTAATTAAAAGACCAAATGCCTTGCGTAGTTTCATCTGAAAATGCTGAACTAGGACTGGTTTAAAATCCCTTTTTGAAGCAGCATAAGGTAATCCCAAACAAGTGACTATTGGCGACGACTGAAAAATAACACAATTACCGCAATCGAGAGCTGCCCTGACATTATCCTCTAAACAATTTACAACAAAAATTGACATTTTTCAAAACTGATAGAAAGGCCCAAACCTTTTAAACAATTAATTAAAATATTAAAATTAGAAACAAGACTAGACTTGGACCGGCTTAGAAGGATAATGTCATCAACATATGCAATGTAAGACAGATTTCGAGATACTGAAACAAAAGAGCAGGAAATAGAATTAAAGGCAGTAGCTAAACATGAATTGAATATATAAGGAGAATTAATTCCTCCTTGTCTAATTCCTCTACCCACTTGAATTAATTTGGACTGAGATGAAGACGAACTTGGACAAACACGGATCTTTAATCCAGAATACCAAGAGCGAAGGACTCGAATGACAGCTAGGGGCAATCCAGCATGGATTAAAGCGTGCAGTGCAGATGCATGAGAAATGTTATCAAAAGCCCCTTTGATATCAGTCAAGAGGGTGTATAGCGGTTGACCAGAGATTCTCGCTTCTTCAATAACTTTGCCGAAAGATGCATGGGCGTGGTCACATCCCAAAACTTTCTTGAAACCAACTTGATTAGAACCAGCGTCAAGAATTTCAAAAATATCCTTCAAACACAACTCAAACACTTTCCCAATCATAGAACCCCTAATAATTTGCCTCCAGGAACTACAAGATGACAAGTCTTTTTTCACACTCTTAGGAATAGGCGTAACTATGCCAATATAGAATGACGATGGTACTAAACCAGTAATAAGTAAAAGGTTGAAAAATGCCAGTAGAGTAATAAGAAAAGAAGAAGGAGCAAGTTTAAGGTGATTAGCAAACACGCCATCATGATCCTTAGCCGACTGCGGCTTTAATGTTTTGATTGCTCTACGTAGCATATCTTCAGAAATTATATAATCAGTTGAAAAATTCTTCAACCTTTTTTCTAATTGCAACAAAACACTGAAGAATCGTGCGAAGTCGACAACTTAGAAAAATATTTTTCCCACTGTTTTAGCGATGGTGTGGAATTAGTATCAGGCATGTTAGTCCACCTATTTCCTCGGAGAACATTCCAAAGGAGATTCTTGTCCTTGTCGTTATCAATGTTTGAAGAAGCTTCTTCTATGATCAGGCTATTATGATGACGGAGCTCCGATTGGAATTCGGCCTTTCTCTTTTTCATTAGCAAAAAAGCTGGATGCGAGTTTCTAGGCTTACCATGCACCCGCCATTCCCAATACGCATGTTTTGCCGCCTTATTAGAATTTACCAAAAAAGGATTGAAGCTCCAAAAAGGCTTCTGCGTGCCCAATCTTATCCTATTAGTAGGAAAACCTGCCGCAGCACCATACTTTAAGCAATGGATCAATTCAAAATAAAGACAATTAATAGTCAAAGAGGGATTACTGTCCATTGAATCCAAACTATCATGAATAAAAACTTTATCAATTAAAGTACCAACTCTTTCTTGGTAAAACGGTTTATAATTTGGATTCCAATCAACCTGATCAAAAAATTTAGGAAGCTTATTACCAGAAAAACGAACTGGGGAAGGACGAGAAGCCAAAGGAGGTAAAAGGAACTGAAGCGGCATGTGGTCACTAACG